>NW_005187664.1:149174-157005 GCF_000239375.1 Pundamilia nyererei | reverse complement strand
GTTCAATGTGAATTTCAAATTCAGACTGTCATGTGGTGATGAGACAACTCGTGTCTGTGTGTGTCACCCCCCCAAGCGGACACAGCCACACATCTCAGAAGCACAAAGCCCACAGAAGCACGAGCATGCAGAGATGTATGCATGTCTAGAGTGGGAAGCATGAGTGCTCTTCTAACAAAGATAATCATGTTAATGCACACAAAGACCAAGTTTTGCGATGTTGTGGGGCCGAATGGCAGGAATCCATCTTCTTCCTATGCAGCACTGGCCTCTCACTGGACTGCAATCTTGTTTGGCCTGAACTGTATGTTCGCATTGTTAGTAGGAGGACCCCTTGGGCATGTGGCACATCTTCACACAAGCTCCATCCAAGGACCCTGGTGAGCGACTGGCTCGTTCATAGGGCTCGTGGGGAGCGTGAGGCTCGGCTAGAGGTGGAAAGGTCCTTGAAGTCTGCGGGCCTCACGAGCTTCACGAACACAAGTACTACAGGAGGTCAGGGGAGCCAAGAAACTGGTTCTTTACTAAGTTCTGCTTATCTAGCCTCAATTGCTGACTTCTGTCAAAAGAGTCAAGGCCACACCTCCTTCACCCCCTCCCAGCCAAATGACTCAAGTCAGGCCTGTCAGGTTGCTTTAAACAAGCAGAAGCTTGTTGCAGGGAGGGGAATGCTAACAAGAGACATGGATGCTAATGAGAAGGAGCAATAGTCATTTAGTCAGAAGGAAAACAGTACAGCTACGAAAAACACGTGTGCTGACGGGTGAAAGTAGCATCTTATTATGTAAAAGGAGCTTGGCTCCCGGTGAGGTCGGGTCAAGTGTGTGATAAATCCAAGACAATTGCAGGAGCTCGCTCTCCTATGAAAGAAATCTTTTGACTGCGTTCTGTAACCCAGAGGTGAGCATAAGTAGAGGGACCAGATGGTTAAGTATAATGAACAGTGTTTTTTCTCCTCTGACATTACAGCCCAGCTGTCCCTGAGCAACAGATTTATGATCCTTTACTCTAGCGTGGAGTATCACAGCTGACCACTGATCCTGTCACAGCAAACTAGTCCTTCATCTTGCGATGTGCTCTGAGGACTCGCACAGTGCTTATCATAGTGCCCTGCCTGCTGATTATCTCTCCAAAAGAGCCCCGACCAAAGCTGTGAACACAGAGACTGTTGGATCAGACTTTTCCACAGGGCCAAGAATGTCAGCGTGCTCCATCAAGTTTGAAGTTTGAAAGTGGCAAACACCGCTAATTATGCAAAGCACTACCTAGCAACATGCTAACACTTCCAGGGCCTTGTAGTCTTTTCCTAACCAGTGTTGCAGAGTATTCAAAATACCATAAATGGGAATAGTTTTTTTTTTTTTTTTACAGTATGTACCTTTTGAGGAAACAAAGACTTTTCAGCGATCACCTCAGGGATGCTTCTTGTGTTAAAACTTATTGATTTTTGGGGTCATAAATGATGGGATCATAAGGCTTACAACTGGAGAATAGCTCTTTGAAAAGGAGGCCCTTTTAATCTCTGCATTAATTTTTCACCACAGGTGACAGCAGCTTAAGCTTGATAGGCTAGACAGTCTTCTCCTCTGCGACATCTCTAGGGATTCTGAGGTGTGCTCAACCCAGACAGGGCACGTTATAACTGTGGCATGTAGTGGTTCTTCTCTGGGGTCTTCTTTCAGTTTGATTTCAAAATAATATCTTTCGCAGTGATGACATTCTCCTGTTTGATATACTTAAACAAGCTAAAGCTACTTAAATCTGTTTCTTTTTCCTTGAATGTACTTGGAATTATATCAGTAACCACTGACGTAACTAACAACTCTTATAAATCTCTGTGAAGGTTCTCAGTCATCCAGGTCATCGTAGTCAAAGGAGCTTGCAAAGAAAAGCGTCTGGACTTCTTTAAGTTGCAACTTAAAGAAGTCCAGACGCTTTTCTTTGCAAGCTCCTTTGACAACTCTTATAAATGAAACAACTCCAAGCTACAGTGACTTTAATAGGATTGGGATTTATTTTATTTGCATACAATCACTGTGTTTGCAATCAGCAGAGCACTCTGAACAAACTGATGTGTGTCAACACTGGACTTGGAGTGTCCAAGGATCCAGCAGCAAAAACTGAATTCAGTAAAAACTCACAGGCAATCTAGCGCTCTGCCTCTTAAGCCATCCTCAGTCTGGGATGCTGTATTCATGCATTAGTCGCCATTCTGCTACAGTAAAGAATTCATTAATCGCTTTGTCCGCCTCATAAAAAGATTCTAACAATTAAATTTCCTCTTTTTCAGGTGATCCTGATCCTAACCAAGCTGTACGATTTTCATATTGGCAGCGTCACTGAGAGCACACTTTGGAGGTGAGTACAAGAGACTTTATTTATAAAATATTTACAAGTAGATGATAGAGCAGCGCGATATGACCGAAAATATTTATCATGATATACATTTGAAAATTTGCGATAACGATATAACTGACACGAGACAAAATACTTCTCAACTTTATTAGTGCAAAAAAACAAAAACAACAAAAACAAAAAGACATCAATGTATTTTCACTTAAACAAGAAGCTGTTTTTTTTATCTGCATTAAAGTTATATAAAAATTTAACAGTGCAAATGCAAATTCCTCGCTGACAGTTTAACCAAAAGGCGTTTCCAGTGGAAACTGGCCGACATATCCTCAGCATAACCATGTATAATATCAACAAAACTTAAAAAGAGGTTATACACACACAATACGGTAACATTATGTTGAAGCACAGTACGTATCACTCCGCGAGGCTCCGCCTACAATAGCCGTAATGCTCCGACAATCCATCAAGCGGTGCGGCTTCGTAGCTTAGCAAAGTCGTACTGAAACATTTGACAGATTTTCGAGCGCCGTGCACATAAAATCGTTTCGAGGTCAGTAAACACAACCAGAGTTCATACATAAGGCACACGGGATTATAAGGGGCTCTGTCGACTTTCAGAAAAATCAAAGGATTGATTTTAAGTGCGCCGTATTTTCCAAACAACACGGTAATAATGACGGCCCGCTAGCATGCTCTACCAAAAGTAGTGCTTTGTTGTGTATCTGACGGACGAAAGCTAAACCAGTTCCACACCAGTGAAGCTGCAGCATTTTTACAAACCAGTTCTGGTTCATCTGTTCATCCGCTCTCGCCCTTCTTATTCTCCATTGCCGCCATGATTTTTTCCGCCATGTGCGTATGAAAACAAAGGCCCTGCGCATGCGCATTTTACCCATATTCTATCACCATATTTCATTTTCTTATCGTTGCCCAACATTATACCGGTATTACTGTGAACGGTACGATATGGCCCAGTCCTAGTAGATGGTTTGAAAGCTGTGGTGTGGAGTCGAAATAGCTCTGTGATGATGTTTTTGGCTATATGATAGTTTAATATAAGCAGCAGGCAGCTAATCTGAGAAAACACAATTTGTGTTAAAATCACAACACAAACGTTTCTCCGTTCTGGCCCTTTAGTTGTGCCCTTTTACACCTTTGAACCATCAGTGTCACATTTCCCACCCATCTGCGATCCGTCTGTCCTGTCCTCACCTGCTCCTCTGCTGCTGTGAACACACTGTTCTAGTGTCGTGCACAGTCATACGGGGCACTCAGGTGGAGAAGGTTGTTTGCCATGCTCTTGTTCTGAAATATTATCTGATGTACTCAGCTTCTTCACCCCGACTGGGAATAAAATAAACACGCATACACACAAACTCGTGAGACAAGAGCGCTTGTAAAAAGGAAAAATACACTGAAAAAAGGATGGCTTACACATCCCTCGTGAGCTGAAACTACATGTAGGCTATTTTCAAATCTGGATTGTCATGACGTGTCACATTTTTCAGGAAAACAATGTAAAGGTCCTCTCAGGTAGGTGACCTCGCCAGTTCTGTCAAACTTTCTGCAGATGCCAAATAGGTGTCATAAGAGGAACCGTGTCTGTGGTTTGGAAAACACAGGTGGGACTCCTGGGGATTATTTCTACCACCTGTAGCAATGACTTAACAAAGCAGAACTAACTGTCCCAATTTGCTGATTTTTTTTAAACTTGATGTTATCACTGGGTTTTACCAGACTTGATTAAAGCATTCAGGAAACGGACGTATCAAAAAACACACATGATTTAAAACTGGACAACATCTTCTCAGACATGTCCAGATGGCTTCCAGCACAGCTGCTATTTTTAGACCTGTCCGTAGAAATCCCTTCCTGACCTCTTGCACTGTGAACTCTATAATTTCACCACAAACAGCAAACTGGTGCAGAGACCAAACATCAACTTGTTTCCAGCTGGCCTTAGGTTCTGCACTGTAAATGGAGCTCCCCCGGAGACTGTCAGTGCAGGATGCTACTGTAATATCCTGAGGGGGGTTCAGCAAAACCTGAATGCCTGAAAATAAATAAATCTGAAATGATTTCCACATTTTCTGGGATTCCACCATTTCCCTTGTCCGCTTCCTTAAAATGAAAATGAAGTTGAAACAATCACACTGGAGGTGATCCAGTTCCCATTACAGAGGCACAAGTGCAGGGGAACATGGAGCTCTAAAAATGGCAGCCATGCTGAAAGCTGTCCAGAGGTGGATGAGAAAATAACCTTGAGCGGGACATTAACCAAATTTAAAGCATTTACATTTTTTCTTTTTTAAATTTTTATAGGCAAACTGTTTGATCACGCTCCTGTGTGTGTGTGGGGGGGGGAGTCTAATGCATTAAGGGGAACTGAAAACAAGACTCAGAGATGCTAAGTGCTCACTTGGCACATCACACGAGTAACATTTTCTAGGTTTGGGTTTGCTTGCATGTTTTGCGGCCTGCTGCACATGCTCAGTAGTGTTTGCCACAGGTTCACACTATGGCCATACACTTTATATTGTGAAGATGTCTTAGAAATGACTTTTGTTGGTACTGAAGAGGTCTTACAGGATGTGTAAGCTCCATGGATTTAGAAAAATGTATGAGCTGTCCCAGTTTGCACTTTAATAGATGCCTCTCTTGTGATTGGCTGTGAGACATGCATTTTGTTTGTGTAATTTTCAGCACACATTCCTAAATTATAGGCTGGATGCTGACATGAAGTCTATCAAAACTGGGAGACTTGTAGCTCGGCAATGACGTGAAGGTGGTAGGATTTAGCTAACAGTATTTTTGCATGTCATTTTAGTCTGCGGTAAAAGTGGAACGCCCTAATGGCTGCCTTCACATCGACTGCAAAATAAACCGTTCCAAATGAAAAGTTGTTTGTTCAGAACTCTGAGACATTCAGCTTTCTTCTTCAGCTCAGATTTGCGTTTTGACTCGCCCGTCTCAGCAGAGATACTGTGCTGAACTTGAGTTCAAACCACAGCAGCTTCGCCTGAAGAGAAACCAGCGATATTCCATCTGTATGCATTTTTTTTTCTTCACAGATTTCAGAGATGACAGTCCTTTAGAGCTGAAAACATTTACACTTCTGAAGTTTGCTTACTCTGTCCAGCTTGAAGTGGTAGTTTGGCTGATAAGTGATGACAAAATGACTGCTACTCATTTCTGACATTTAGACACATTCTGTATAATTTGGATCCTGAGGCAAAACGGAGCAGTGGTTTGGTGTTTGAATAAGTGCAAAGAAAAAGTAGTCCCTTGATATCCTGCGGTAAGCTCGACCACAGAGGCTCTGGCTGCAGATGCTATTGTGTTATCATATGCTACTTACATAATAAAATGATAGTTTTGTGATAAGACCCTACTGTCTGCTGTAGAAGTATACAACTCCAGTTACATTTTCTTCTGTTTATTTCTGTACGAAAGCATTGGGGAAAAGGGGACACTGCATTATGTACATAAGGTACAACTTCCTATAGTCCTCATTGCATAAACATCCCCAAACATATGCCCTGTAATAACAGCCACAGATGGCAGAGAGCGAACATAATCTAACCATAGAAGAAGTAAAAAACTGCCATTCCAGCTTAGAGGACACGAGCTTGAATGCTTGTGATTTTTACCGACACCATCTTGGTGCCTTAAAATCAGACCTGACAAGAAAGCGGTGGATCTGACTGAGAAAGCGAGGCCTCGTGAAACCTCCTGTAGTTGTGATTTGTCAGTCACAAGCCAGAAGAGTGTTTACTGAGGCATCACAACAAGTGAGGAGTAGACGTCCAGCAGCGTGGGCATCAGGACTATCGTCCTTTGTTAACCAGCCAATGTCTGCACACGCGGTGACTGAACTAATACAAACCTTGACACCGCTGTAGTTAATAGTTGAATTCTATAGGTGAAGATTTATTCAGGTAAAACAACATGAACAAGAAAAGCATTTGGAGATCAGCATTAATGTCCCCTCACATACCTACAAGCAGTCAGCAGCTAAGAGGAAGCTGAAGAAAGGTACTTCTCGAATCGCTCAACGATGAGAAATCTGCCTGTTTTGTGTCAGCCCACACCCATGATGGGCCTTTCTTGTGCCAGCTAATTGAGATCCCAGCTCTGATACAGTTTGAAAAGGAGTAGCCGCGGAGAATGTTTATCACTTTACGGGAAGACGTCCGAAACGGCAAGACTAACGCTGTCTTTTTGCAAAGGTCAAGGCACTGCCAACACCTCAAAGTATCGCCTAGTCAGTCTGTCAATTTTAATGAACACCCTGACCTTAAACAATGAAAGCTGATCACTCTGTCTCTGCATAATTTTCAAAGCAGCCTTCATATGTGCGTGGCGGAGGGGAAAGAAATGAAGGCGAGCTGTTCGCTGTTGACAATAAATCAACTCAGCAAAACAGTTCTTCAAAGTTTTTCAGCCTCTCTCATCTGGTCTCTGGGGTTTTGTCCCTCAGTGGATGAGAATTTATCAAATATGACAAGCCCTGTACTCATTTGCAGGTATTCAGACATGGGTAAATTAACGCCAACAACAAAGTCATATTGTATTTCCTTCCTATCGCCATTTGAATTTGACATTTCCTATACTTGTACTTTTTGCAAAACAAGCCTATGCAGCAGTTGTTTTCTCTGAACTACGCAGTGAGTTTACTGAAGTTGTGCACACGGTGTGGTTCTGAATTACTGAGCTGGAAAGCTTCAGGATGAGCTGATGTTAATCTATTTTTGTGCCACTGCAAAACACAGTGAAAAAGTCAAGTTTTATGTTGTGCTCAAAGCAGCTCCGACTCGTATATTGTTGTAAATATAAATTAAGGTTTAAGATGTTTAGCGCAAATTACATCCAGTGGACAAAGTATACTTTTAATCATTTCAGCTGACCTCACTCGTGACAGAGTGCCAACTGAGCTGTTACAAGCACTCATTTACTTCCTGGTTCAAAGTCAGCTGCTGTGATTTACTGAGCTGCACACAGGATAAAAGTTTTAAAACATGTACTTATGTAACAAATACTGTGCATGTGCATAAAAATTAAAAGAGAATATAAATCACATTATTACATAAGCATTAATGCTTACTTACACTTGAGGGTCAGACCAGCTGAGTGAATCAGCTGACCACATTAATGGTTGCTTACCTGATTAGTGAAGACCTATTATGAATCTTCAGCCGGCCATCTTGAAGTCTTGAATACAGACGCAACGAGGGAGGGTCAACTCTTCCCCCACAGACCTTTGTACCACTAACAGAGGCATCGCCCCCTGCTGGTCATTAGAAAGACTGCAGCCTTTTCACAATAGCTTCACTTGTCACTCCCAGAAACGTTGCCATATGCACAAAAGTCCTGGGCCCTATTTCAGGAAGCCGGTTTAGTGCAAACTCTGAGTAAGTATACCCTGAGTTAACGAAAACTCTGGGTTTTCGGTTTCACAAAGCGAGTTTAGATTAAT
>NW_005187664.1:133236-143630 GCF_000239375.1 Pundamilia nyererei | reverse complement strand
TGAACTAATTGTTATCAGCCTTTCTGAAACCGAATATTCCGAGTTGGACAGTTCGGGGTTACTCAACCCTGAGTATCGTTTTTCACTCTGAGTTTTCTAAACCGGCTTCCTGAAATAGGGCCCTGGGCTACACCTCCACCACATCACTTTGAATTCAGCTGTTTTCATTCCGGTTGTCACACGTGTATAAAAATAAGCACCTAGCCATGCAACCAGACTTTACGAACATTTGTGAATCTAAATTTCTACAGAGCGATATCGATTCATTAAATTATTTCAACAACCACCAAACAGCTAAAACAGAACATGAGAGCAGGGAAATGGATTCCACCCAAAAACGTAAACACAAAGCGCGAACCCGATGCATCAGAATCTGTGAGATGTCGGCTTTCTCACCCGGCGAGTACACGGAAACGCAGTTGGTGCTTAAAGCCGACAGCTCACAGATTCTGAAGCTACATGTTTGGTCTCTCTCCAACCAAAATTCACTGAAGCAGCAGCAAAAGAAGATTCAAACTATGCTTCACAATTGATAAACATTGTCATTAATTCCCTCTTATTTTTGCTGTTTTGCTTTCACCACAATAAAAATGACACTTCCTGCACAGCTCTCTCTCTCTCTCTCTCTCTGTATTTTTAAGAACTGTTTCCCATCTCAAATCTGTTTTCTGCATCATTCATTCGCTTTTTACACTCCAGTCTATCATTGTGTACAGTGCTGTCGACCGCTGTTCTTTTTTACAAGAAATTGTAACTTTTTAAAATGATGCCAAATTGTATAATGCAGGTGTTAAGATTAGCACAAAAACTGTGTGCTGGGAGCTTCACGGCACGACTTTTTCAGCTAATGTAGGAGTAATGGGATGGCTGTTCAGTGTTTTTGTACATCTCGGGTACCTCTGCGTACTTTTTAAAGTGTCGTTTTGGCTGACAGGTTACCTTCACTTTCTAAATGGGGAGTTTAAGTTAAGATCAGATGACTGGAGATTTTACATGCACCTATTCACAAACTGCATGAGGTCTTAAACTGCATTATTCCTACTTTTATAAATCGCTGATTACAGTTGAGCTCACAATTTTGAGTTGGATAGGCACAAACAATGATGAATGGTTGATTGCAGCTGCTAATATCATCAGGAGTTTGTACTGTGGGGTGTCTATTAGCCATATCTATGGGCCTAATTATAACTGACAAAGGTCATTCAGTGGGATGATTCAAACATTCAAAGAGGCTACAGTTTCTAAATGACAATTCAGAAAAAGAACACAACGCAGCTCCACTTCTAAAATTGAGATGCCAGTAACACTTGTATTAAAGATAATTATTTATGTGGATAACGAGTGGGCCTGCATGTTGACTGATAAGGGTGACAAATTAATTTTATGACAGCTAGATATGCAGCTTTGAGGCTGTGATTGGACTCTGTCTGTCAAATGTTTAAAAATGATGTCACTGAAAATCCACACGCACAACTGGCGTTATCATTTGTGCTTCTAGGAGCTTTTTCTGTACGTTTGACAACGTAGTGTTGTGGATGGCCTTAATACTTTTAACTGCCTCACTTTGTCTACAATGAAAATACCTCCCGGCTCAACAATTATTATGTTATCGCTGTGGTCTGAGGTAGTTCAATCAATATCTGTGAAAATGAACAACTTTCTCCCAATAGACCTCTAAATGATAACACCATACCACCAATAAACACGTAGCGACTATCTGACTTTTGTCATTTCATCCTCGGGGGAACAATGCTGTAGTCAGTTCTATTTCATTAGGGAAATTTTCACACCAAACGATGAGGCGTTTGAGTCTAATTATTTTGATTTAATTGGTCTTATTCATGCCTTCAGCAAATTAACGCTGATCTGATAAAACAAAAAAAAGAGGCATTCTCTTCTCTCTTTTTTTTGGTCCCCTATTAACATCCTGATTACAGTTGTAATGATGTTTGGTGTGAAGAAATGTTCATTATGTGAATAACTGCCTGAAATTAGTGTCACTGAAAATGACAGTGATTATGAAATATTAGGCAAAAGTTAGATGGTGGGTGTGTGTATGTGTATCACTAGTTGCTTTGCAACGTGGAACACAAAGGTCTAAAGGGGGGCGTCACTAATTTAACAAAAGGTCAGAAATAGTCATGAGAGTAAAGTGTCAAACCCCGTCGTGGTGATAAGAGGAAGCTAGGAATGGTTGTAGAGGAAATATAGGATGGTGTTTGAGCCAAACAGTCGAGTTATATCAACCTCTGTTGCTTCAGTTTGACCTTTTTCTGGTGGTGTGTCTCTGGTGACTCACATGTACCATGTAAGCGGAAGAACTACTGTAAATCAGTGTAACACCTTTTTAAAAACACGTGCTGGTATAGGATGACTTTGCATCGACATACTGGGGAACATTGGACCTGCACAGGAAACGATGGTTTCTCCAATCCTCAGTGTTTTTGATCTCACCATTTATGTTGATACATCTTGGGTTGTAGCGATAAATTCCTGTGAAATTAAAAACTAAATGAAATGATTTCCACTCATAATCTGGAAATAGTGGAAAGGGACCGGAAATATTTTCCACCTGTGGTGTGGAAAGCGTTATTGGCGGGGATCCCCTTGTGAAACTACAGGAGACCATCAGAAAGATGAAGAGGGAGAGAGAGATGAGTCTGCATTATCAGTCCCTGGCTACAGACTCCGCCTCTCCCACTGTGCCAAGATGGGGTCACCTGGGGTTGAAGAGTGACATCCTCTCAAATTGCATCATTTTGCTGAGCATGCTCATGGGCTATGTGATATTTCACAGGTCAGTGCCTATAATAAGGGCCTGGCTCTCTCAGAGAGACCCACCTGATGTCTGTGACCTTTTGCAATTGGACTTGGTATTTCCCTCAAAACCTCAGCAGCCAGGGCTCACCAGAACATTTCAGAAGCAATTCCTTGAAAACTGAGCGGATCAAAGTGTTACAGCTACTGTAGGATCTACTAAAACTGAAGAAAAGACTGCCCAGTATGACGGATGAACAACTGCATGCGGTAAATAAAGGATAGTTCAAGCTGGACTGATCCAAGTATTCTGTGGGATGAATAAGGCCATTCCATTTTAAGCCAATAAATTCTGTCAAACCTTTTTAGAGTTAGCTGTGTTTTTGTACAATAGCTTTGGTATATTTTACAAAACCTGAAAAAAGGACATTTTTATACTATGAAAATGTTCAAGTAATAAGACAAAAAATGTGTTTTCTCAGCATTTTTGAGCTGTCATAACTTAAGCACACGATATAATCATAAGAGATTTTCAAGGCTGGACAAACACATTTAATCTCTGTTAAACCGACAAGCATACCAGTTTGCATCAGCTAAACTTAATATAAGAAGCAAGAAAATCTGTGTTTCAAACATTCATTTTTTTTGTTTTAACGATGCCTATAGGCAATAAATGTTACACCTTTTGAATCATGTTTATTTCCCCTTAAATGCTGCCACATTTGCAAGGAAAACGTGTCTCTGGGTTGAGCAGCATGGGTGGTACCCATGAAAAACTCTGCCAACGCTGCTACTGACTCTTCTTGGAGCTTTTGATTGGCCATCAGGTGCCTGATTGATGCCTAGTTAGCAGCAGTTGTGAGCACGGAGCCTGCTGCAGTGGTCAGCTGGTGTCTGCTCCATGCATGCCATGTTTTAATGGGACCACAGGACAACTTCAAGCTGCTGTTCTGCAAACCCAAGGTGTTAACCTCAATCCTGGGATCAAAAACTTAGGTGTGCAGTTTGTGCCAGTGACCACCACAACTATTGGCTGATTTGCAACAAATGCTGGTTGACGAATGGGACGCTATCCCACAGCAGCTGTTGTGGCTGTGCGTGCTACTGAGGCCTTTTTTTGGTAAATCGATAAACTGTTAAATTGTAAATACGTCTTGTTTCTTCAGACTTCAATCATCCAGTACAATCAAAGACACCAAACTTGAGTCAGCAGAATAAAATGTTTTGCACTTTCATGGCTCCAGCTCACATACTCAGCTGCTCAATCTACAAACACACTGTAGGCCACATTTAAACTGTGCCACATGCATGCATTACAAGAGGATATGTGTTTATTGAAGTGCTGTCAAAGTTAACACCATCACGGTCAAAGCAATTAAATTTTTTAACACAATTAACACATCTGGAGTGCAGAATGACTCAAAATCCCTGAAATGTTTCTGTCAACTCATTTTGGGCAGTTTGTCCAAGTAGAGTTACCTTCGCACATGCGCAAACGGGCAGTAGATCTGGTAGTGACGGCCAGCTGAACCAATCAACTCAATTTGGAAGATGATAAACCAACATCGGTCCCCTCGATGGGAAATTTGAGTATTAAAAAAATAACAAGACGGAACAGTCGACCAACAAAGTATTATGCACATTGTGCAATAAGGATCTTTCTTTTCACCGCAGGACTTCCAGCTTAAAATATCTGATTGACACAAAGCATACGTTAGTCGGGGATGCTGCTCGGACTTTGGCCAACGCGTCACCCAGCTTGCCACAAACCACTCACGGAGCGTCGGGGACTCAGTAAACATTTGTCCCCTCTCTCTCTGTCACTCTTGGGGAGGCACTTCAAGTGCTTGAGACGAGGAACCAAAGCCGTGTAAAGCACATGTTCTCAACGATATTAACAGGTCTGCTGTTTGTAATTCCACTTGGCAATTGTGTCAGTCAGTTTTTTGTTAACATGAATGTTCAATAAACATGTTAAGTGCGTATATTTTCCCTTTTTTTCAGAGTCTGTTTGCTCATGCAAAAAGAATTAATATCGATAAAAATGAATGATATTTAATTGTGATTAATCAAAATTAATCCACAGTAACCCTGTGATGAATCCGATTGCGATTAATTACAGAAAACTGAGATGAATTCGTTTTTTTTTTTTTAATCTATTGACAGCACTAGTTTATTAGTATCACCATCTAAACCCCAAATCTTTTGTTTGGCACAATATTTTCTATAACCAACTTTGAGCATTAAAATCATGGGATATATTAGAGTTTCAATAGCCAGACTTCCCCAGTGTTATTGTAGGTGATGTAACGTAACATAAATGGGCTTGATCAAAACAAGTTGTAGCATATGAAAGCTCTCACCCTTGACTGGGCCCATTAGTAATGATAATAATCACCAATTTTAACCCTTAACAATATTCACAAGGATTAGATAAAGTTAGGAAAAGCCTTTGTATTTATTGCTGATTGCAGTTATTTAAAGAATAAAAGCGCAATCGGTTTTGTCCTGGTTGATAGGTTGTTCACATGCTGCTTGTATTCAGTGTTTTCCGTGTTAGCATGCAATCCATGCAGCTACAAAGATCACAAATGTCTATCAAAAGCCCAGCACACACAACAGGCTATTTGTCAGACTGAACTAGTTAGACTGGTTCTTTCAAAAGGAGCTGTCAACCTGGAGTGAACGCAAGCCAACAGTTTAGCATATCATACAATTATGGAGTTTATGGGAAGAACTGGAAGCAGCCCAAAAGCCCGCTGTGTGATGTGTGTTATTAAAGAGGTCATTTATTCTGCTCTTTTCTCACAATATTTAAATGTTCCTTTTTAATTACATACTCTTGGGCCTTTTCTTCATATCCTGAAGCATGCACTCGTTTGCTTCCTGTCATAACAGCAAATGGTGGATTTCATTATGAAGCTTTGCTTTGGATGCAATGGGGAATTTCGTAATTGTTATTCAAGTGCATTGGCCATCCCTCTGAGATTTGAGACGGTTCCCTTTTTGTTTTAAGTAATTTAATTTGTAATTGTAATTATTATGATGCAGGACCCATGTTTCTGTCTTTCCTGCAGCTTCATGCAGAGGAGGAAGTGGATACTCCTCAAATGCACGACAAACAGTCCGGCGTTTGTCGGCAGCAGCGGGTAGCCTCGCAGCTTTCACTACAGCGCTTATGCGAAATGACACAAATATTTCCACGGAGGACAACATTATGACATCATTCGCCCACAGCAACACGCTGGACTGTGCTGGCGTGCTGTAGCTGGTGGTCCGGGTGCTGTAGTGAAATACACATTTTGTTTTGCGCTGCTGGCGCTCGCACAGGGTCCGGTTGTATGGTCAGTGGCGAGGCCGGCCACGGGCTCAGATCCTTTGAGATTACGGATGGGCTGCTGCCAATTCTGAGAGACGCTGCCAGGACTGCTCAATGTGTGTGCAAACAGCACAGGAGTTTATGCAGCACCCAGGAAAAGTTGATGCTTGGAGGAAAGTTTATTATTCATTTCTACCTCTTTCTTACTTAACTTGGTAAAACTTCCCTTTCACACATCTGAGTTATAAGTTCCACACGATTGGCTCCGGAGCTGCTTATCAGAAAGAAGAAAGGTAGCAGATAAAGGCACCGCAGAGTCGTGAGGGATAGCTCCCACTCACCTTCTAGGAGAGCACCTTTCCCCCCCATTTCTCATTGGAAAAGGAAACACAACTTGTATTTACCCCTGCGCTGCCACAACAGGATGCACGCCGGCAAATGAGCACACGATCAAACAAAAAGAGCGTGCTCACACTTCTTACAGCCCTGCCTGCCTTTTATCAATTCTACTTCACCAAGTCTCCACCAGAGAAACAGCTGGTGTTCTGCTAAACACTTGTATCTGTGAGTCGTTCATCCCCGCCGAGCAACTTCTACACTGACAGAAAAGGAGGGAATGATTTAATATTGGATTCTGCATACGCAGTACATGATGAGCATATTTCCAAAGGAGTTATGGCAGATATAAATCAAAAGTTTGTTTGCAACCCTCATCCGTTATGTTGAAAAAGGAGCCGGGGATGCTCATGCAGGCTGTGGAATACATATTAAAATGGAGAAATATTTCTATCCTCGGCACTTATATATTCAAAAGAAAGTGCTGTCCCTTTATTTTTAGAGCATCTCAGTACATTTGCAGACAGATCATTACGCTACCTCCGACTGCCATGGGATAGATGTGTTTGTGGAAGTGATGCCTGAAAGCACACCTGACCCCCATGTCTGTGCCCCGGGTCTCTAACAATATGCCTGTGGGTGTGCAGAGCGGGGAAAAAAGCGAATAAAATAGGACAGAATATGAATTTAATTTAGGTCTACTGTTTGCTGGGCTAAACAGCAGTTTTAATTTTAAGTGTAATTTTTTTTCTAGCATTTTTGTTTGCTGTTAGCATCAGTCATTAAGTATGCATGCAAACATTTTATTAACCCATTAAAATTAGAAACTTCTGGGAAAATCTTTTTAAAATCTATCATATGCAACATAATGAAAGCTACTATTTTAGGAGGTATTTTGCTGTATTAATTAAAAAGTTTTCAGTATGCAACATCAATTTAGCTAAAATATAAATCCTACTGATTTATCATAGATTACCTCGTTAGAGATAGAAATTAACCTTCCTAAACTTTTTCCCCCATTGATTCTGTGCATCTTACCAGTTCAGGCTCAGAAGTGGGATGGACCCTATCCCAGGGCAAGAGGCAGGGTACACCCTGAACAGGTCACTAGCCTGTAAAATAGAGACACAGATTACCTTTCATACCTGTGGGCAATTCAATGAATGTATTTGGTGATTAGACTCCTATGAGCCATCATGGCAGAACTGAATTCCAGCAATGATGGGATTTAGGACACGACACCACAGAGTCTAGACCCTGGTGGTGGTAAAGATGAAGACTAAGGCTGAGGTGTCTGAGGTGGAGATGGGGAGCAGGTGGGTTGGATGAAAGTGAGTGTGAAAAGCAGATTTAAACCACGCAAAGCTGAGACTGATTCGCTCAATGAAGGTGTGAGAGAAGATGATTGGACTACAGTATTGAGACTGACTGCGTGGGAAAGTGGCAGCAAAACACTGTGAAACAAGTGAGAGCCTAAAATTAGAGAATGCATTTGAAGCACTTTATTTTTGTATGTGCAGCATTTTTACTGAGATACTTGAACGAGGACAACTTTTAGCCAATCAGTAATCCAGATTTGCACCTCAAACCTCTGAAGTTTTTGCTGTCTAAACCTCAAACATCAGCATGTCATCTGACACGTTATACAGGTAGGTTTCCTTTCTCACAACAACAACAAGAAGAAGAGAAAGTGTAGTCAGTTGAATCTGATCGGCTCCATGTTGGATTTATGGAGCTTTGAGCTTCATAGACACTGCTATGGATGCATTAATAATGCACTGAAAGTACTTACATGTTGTATGCATCCAGTCTGTCACTTAAGCTTTTAAAATCTTCAGGTTTTCTTTTGGAAGCAGAAAAATGTTTCTTAAAACTCACATGTTTCATGAGCATTTTCACTTGAGAGTTTCGCTTCTTGTAGACACGTAGCCTCACTCCTGCTTCCTGACCCCAACATGTCAGTTATCATCTCTCACAGCCCCCCAGAGACACAGTTGAACCAACCTACTGGCCACTGTGGTGTGCTGCTGCTCTCTAACAACGCAAACTGTATAACTATAAACTGGCCATCCAATTGCTGTTTTCCAGGCTCTCTCTTTCCATTAATAATGAATAGAAGTCATTTCTCGTTGTGCTTGCTCTGGCAGCATTGCAGGGTTGAAAAATACCCCCCCCCCCACCTCCTAATCCTGCACTCTGACTTTAAATCACACACAGTAGAGTTGTGAGGGAAGCTGATTTTTGGATCATCTCAGAGCAAACAGAGAAGTGCAAAAAGGGGTTGGCTAAGGTAATCTAAACCATGAGACCGAACAGGTGGATGTCAAAAGCACAGTTATCCTTTGTAACCCAAAGTCCTTCTGGAGCTCATGAAAAAGTCAGCATGTCTGGGAGGAGATTTTAAAATTTTTATACTTTATTTAAAGATTTATTCTGGAAAAAGCATTCTAGAGCGTGGCGAGCGGGGAAGGGGATGAATCAGAGGTACTTCCCTACCCGCTGTCGGGCCTGGATGGAGAACACGACCTGTGAGTGCGATACATAACTAACGTTGTCACCGAGAGTGATCTTTGAATGTCGGTACTTCTGTCCCACTCCGGATGTTCCTTTAAGGTATTTTCTCAACACTGAATTTGTTCGGCGTGTTGCAGTGCAGTGATGCGGGCAGGGCTACATTTGCTAAGGCCTGATGTCAGCGAGGATTCTGTGAAGTTTTTTTTTTGCCATTTTTTCCTCAGCTTTTCTCCACTTTTTCCTTTACTCTTTGTTTCCACATATCACACTCCAGCACATGGTTGTTATGTGAAATCTTTTGTTTATATACTGCAGGATCGCCGCCGACTTTCACAGCACTTTGTATTAACAGCAGCATGAATTCTAGGGCGGTCTGCAGGCACATTTCCTGTTTTCTGTTTGTTTCACACATGGCTTGTTTTTGTATTTTCTTTTCGACATCACCCACTAACGCAGACACATACATAAACACACACAGAACGGGCGCACGTATAAACTGGTACGGACATGAATGCAATCGTTAATCTGTTGAAGGGCAGATAGACTTTGGTGTACAGTGCTCGGTCTTTTGAGGTACCATTATTTTTGCCACGCTTCATTGTCCTCTGCTCTCACGTGTGTTTCACTGACAACTCGCGCAGAAACACCTGCAACTACAGTATCTTCCGATCTCAACGTGGCAATTCTCCAAAGTCATTTTCAATTATGCTTCAGTGGATTTCGCATTAAAGGAGAGATGGTGCAGCCGTTGCCTTAGGTGAAAACATGGAAAGAAGCGAGCATTTGTGTGCGCGTGCCATGTTTTCAGCGTGAATGTGTGTGTGTGTGGAAGTTTGCACAAGAGTGTAGCTCGGGGTGAGTGTATATTCCATAGATAAACTCCTTGACAACTTGTACATTATGACTCTCCTCGCTGAGATATGCTTTGCTGATGGAAGCAGTGATTAAAAACTGCTGGATGCTTGCTGCCTCTGCACAAGACGTGCTGCAACACAGTCTTCATACTTTATTCTCTTTTAGAGCTCGTGTAATATCACCGTTTTTATTCACCGGGCACGTAGCAAAAATAAGAATGACTTTATTTCTTCTTCCGTGTCTTGACTTCAAACAGTGTTTGTTGATGGAATCCAGTGGAAAGTTTTACGTTGATTTCATTTATTATACAGTTCAAACTTTATCCCCCACAGTGTTGTGTTATTTGCAGGTAAACACCATCCTGTGCTTAAAGCACAACTTTTTCTTCCATCTGTAAATGTGGGCTCAGATCTATATTTCAAGGTCTAACTGGGTTTCTCTATATAATCCATTTATGTGATGCAGCTTTTTTTTTTCCTACTTGGAAATATAATACTTCATCTCCTCACCCTACACTGAAATTATTTAAAATAAACAAACTTTAAGTATGGTTGTATTAAATGATCAGAGTTCACAGTCTACTTAAACCTTCTTTTTTGGACTCTGACTTTCG
>NW_005187664.1:106334-131536 GCF_000239375.1 Pundamilia nyererei | reverse complement strand
CCCCGCTCTTTGACAGCTGGGAGGCTCCATCTCAACCCTGATGTGGATGACTGGATGAATGGTATATGTAATTATATACATATGTGACACCATGATTACATTCAGTATCAAAATTATTTTGCAGATTGTCTTGATGCATGCTCAATCACACCGAAAGGTTCATCTGGATGTTTTCAGCGGGAGAAACATTTCGACACTCGTCCAAGTGACTTCTTCAGTCTCAGCTGACTGCAGGTTTCCAACCTTATAAACAGCATTTTGCATAATAACTGAAACTAGCTCACTAAATGAACACTGGGCTTTGAGGTCATTTCCTTGATCTGATATGCAAATTCTCATGACCATTGATCAACAACCACTGACCAAAGCCCACTGATCAATGGCCATGAGTACCATTCGCAGAGAGTTGAGGGAATGGCTGCAATCACAGCATTGTAAGATGGTGACAGATGTACCCTTAGGCCCCTCCTCGATTCAGAGATGGTCTTTCCCTTTTCACATAAATGGCCTCCTTGACTCCGCGCTCAAACCAGCGTTCCTTGCTGTCCAGGATGTGGACATCCTCATCCTTGGAAGAGTGCCCACTGGCCTGTAGGTGTAAATAGACTGGTCTTTAAGGTTGGGGAAACCTGCAGTCAGAATCAACCTTTTGGGATATATTTCCTTTGCTGACTTTACAATGTTTGTTTTTTGTTGACATTTTCAGAAATGTAGAAACATAATTGTATGTCTTTTGGTTAAGACACAGTGGTGTGGAGTGGGGCAGGATAATAGAAAAACATTAAATATGCACCAGCAAAAAGCCATTATTCAAGCTGCAGCTTCTGTTTCTGAAAAAAGAAACAAGTGGAAATATGATAAAAACTGCAGTTCCTTAAATGGTTGCTTGAGTCTGATTCCAAGAGTGAGTCAATCCCCTAGACCCCCATGTTAAAAGACCCACCTTTACAGCAACATGAAATATGTTTAGAGCTTGGTACAAAAATAGCTTTAGCCTCTCTAGCTAATTACTTCTTCATAACAACGTTGTAGTGGGTGTTTTTTTATTTTTTATTTTTTAAAACGCTCATCCACTTTAGTTTTATTAAAGCTTAGAGTTGGATCCACATGAAATACAAACAGCAGCTCACAAACTGCAGAACTTCCACCTTGGTACGTGGTAGTAACATTTCACACCTTCACCACAGTTAAATCATCAGTATAGTATCTGGAAAGAGCTGAAAAGATGTGAAACTATGTATAGATACATGCAGTAGTGCCTAATCTGAGACACAAGCGATATAACACATTTGCACAGATACATCCCTCGGTGCAAACATCCAACATGGAGTATGAATAAAAACACATAACTAAATAAATTGCATGTGTTGTTAAGCAAACTAAATCTATATTCTATTTTTAAAAATCTGCTGATTCACAGACTCATTCCAATTAACTCTATGATACATCTCAACCTTCAGACTCTTGGTATGCAGCACCAATTATCACTGAATTACAGTTTTTCCCCTTGACTTTGTTCTCTTTTCCTCCCCTTGAGGATTACATATTTTTAGAACAACTTAATCTGAAATGGTTGGTGAGGGAGGCTGCTTTAAATGAAACCAACATGGCGAAGACAATTGTAGTTACCCTAACGCTGAAGTATGACAACAGTGTTTCTGCCTGAATTCTGTCTGGAGCGCCTGCTTAGTGTTTCGGATTAAAGCGCGTATTAATCCACTGGTTGACTGAAGCAGTCTTGGCTCCAAGAAACAGACTAATTGCCTTGGGCAACTCATGCATCCATTTATTTTCAGTGCTTGCTTCTTCCTGCTTGGCCTAACTGTGAAACTTGAGCCTTTTTTTCCATGTCTCAGAATAAATGGCAAACAAATACCCAGGACAGGTCGCCAGTCGCTGCAGGGCAATCGCACAGAGACCTTTTGGTCTACAACACAAGCAGTTCTGACCCAGGGCTCATTGATCCTCAATTCATCTAGCCGTCTATACTTCTACTGTAGGTTAAGACTGGGACAGATATCTTTGAAACACACTTTGATGACACTGCATCCCGACCTGTAACCAATAAACAACAATCAGAGAAAATTAGCTAGACAAACGACATTATTTAGATGCACAGAACAGCAACGTCACAGAACAACATGTGACTTAGGCATGACGATTGATGAGACCAAGTCTGGGTGAGCTGGTGTTGTCCATCTATTTATGCATGAAAACCTCACCTAACTCTAGCACTTCTTCCTCCTTCTGTGGTCTTTTCAGTCTAAAGCAGGAACATGTGGCAATGTTCCTGATGTTGTGAGATTCTTACTGCCAACTACAGAAAAAGCTCCAGCTGTTAATGATCTGTTGCTAACTGTTTTTATTAGTCTTTACTTTCTTTACAGTGTCCAAGCCTAAAACATCTGTATAAACTGGTGGAAGTAATCTTTATGTCTCACTGGGAATAAACTAGCTGCTACCTACAGCACAAAGACTGAACAAGCTTTGGTGCAATCGCTGTCTTAGTCTATCGTAGCCATACTTTGTTTGCCTTAATTATGATGTTTTATAGCACCACAGTCTCCCATAGGACTTCATTAGGACTCAAATCTGGTGAATATGAAGATCAATTGCCCAGAGAATTCCTTTAATCTCTTGACTGTCTTTGTTGTCAGTGTGTATGTAAAATCTAGATGATTGGGGGGGAAAAAAAATCAAACTTTTCAATGAAATTTCTTTAAGTTTTAACCTATAGAGAAAACAATTCACCTGAAAGTCAACAAAGAAGTTCCTAAAAAGCAGGTTTAGCTCAGTGGCCTGTCTTTGGAGTGGAGGTACATTAACCAGGGAACCAAGTTCTCATCTCAAAGCATTAAATACTGTGTTCCACAGATACTTACAAGCTTTCCTTTGGTCTCAGTGGGTTGATACACCTGCAGCATCAGCAGCAGAGTGATTTGGTATTTGAGTACTTATGAGATAATGTTAAGTTCTGGGGTTATTATTAGTTCATCTTAGGTGTTATCTCCTCGTCTATGTAGGTTCCCCATCTGTCTCTCTCCTCTGTGTCCCTCTCCCTGTATCTTTTGTCAAGCTTGCGACAAAATTGACATTGCAATAACAAACTCGACACATCCTCGACACATCCTTGGGCCATTTCAAAGTGGTTGCGATGCGCTCAAAGGCATTAAAGAAAGAGTCAACCTCACTTTCTCTGAAAGGTGGCACTAAAGCAATTTGCTTGCTTGCATCAAACTGATCAGAGGAGAATGAATCAGGCGGTTTACTCACAATTTTACTCACTGGGGTAGAGGTAACATTGCGTTGTCTGGAGGGATCCAGCTCCATAGCCCTTATGCGGAGATGCATAAGCTCAACTTCTTTGGCTTTAGCCTCAAGCTCCACCTCTTTCAGGCGAAGGGCGAGCCTGAGATCCTCCATACCCAACCCTGGTAATTGTCCGACTGGGCTAACGTTTGGGACCTGAATGGCAGCAGGAGCCTCCGCCCCTGGTGTCATCCCTCCACTGGCAGCTTGTGGGATGGTTGCAGCAGCTTCTGCTCCCACATCCACCACCAAACCTCCAGTCGCATCAACCGGCCGAGGTTTCAACTTCGCAAATACCCCTTTATCCAACAGCTGTGCTGTCAGACACTGCTTAATTTCTGCCTTTTAGCATTCAAAGGCACACTAACATTAAACAAATTTGCCACCAACAACAAATCTGCCTTTGTGCATTGATCCAACGTATCCATGGTGGGTTGTTGTGCAAAATCATCCACGTCAAAAGTCATTGTGGCTATTTTACCCCCAACACTACAAGAAAACTGCCAACCAAAAACTGTAGGCAACCTACAAAACACAATGAGCAAAAAGAATGGCAAAAGAAAAGAGCGGACGAGCCCCCACTTTATGTTACCCCCCAGTCTAGGGGTACAGGAACGTAACATAAGAGTTAAAAAAGGAAGTGACCCCGCCCTGGGCCCTAAAACCATACACAGAAAAAACAATTTCTTGGTGAACGGTGGTTTATTTGTGTACACTGAAAATGAAGCTCCGGGGTGAACAAAGGCCAAAATAACAAACAGAACAAGCTAAGTCAGGAGAGGTGCTGCTTTCTAAAACCCTATGTGAAACAAAGGACAAATGCCACACAACAGGAGAAAACAGTACAAGGAAAAATAATAAGGCAGCTCACCCTATCTGTTTCAGTGCTATTTACAATGTGCTATTTACAAGTGAAAGCTAATGTACACACTATATACAAAGCTCGGTAAGTCACAAGAATCTCAAACATAAAGGTCACAGGTTTTGGAAGCCAGGGTCAGGTCTGCTGCTGCTGTCAGTGGCTGCCCAGCACAACTGCTGGTGAGGGATTCTGAAAAGAGCCACATGATCAGGAACCAATCAGCCGCCGTCAGCTTTTCCAATCAGGAACCTGCAGAGACTTAAAGACAGAGCACAACAAAAGTACACAGCCGGCCAACAGTGTCCCAGGTCTCTCCATGTTTCCTGTTTTATTTTGAAAGTCTTGTGTTTCCATGTTCCGTGTGTTTCATTTTGTTTCCGCAGGTATTTCCACTTCCCTCGTTACCCTTCTGTGTATTTACATCCTTTGTCTCCCTCTGTCCAGTGTCAGGTTGTCTGTTTGTCTCATGTCATGTACTTCAAGTTTCAGGATTACTTTCATGCTTTGGTTCAGGTTCATGTTTCTCATCACAGTTTGTTAATTAAGATATCGAGCTCAGCTCAGTTTTTCTTATACTTATTTTTGTTCTCCCGTGTCTGCTTTTGGGTTCACACCTCAAACACATCGGCCATCCGAGCCGTGACATCATCATTAGGGAGTTGAAGGAATGGCTGTGATATCTTTGTTTGTCTTCTTGGGGGTTTCTGATTTACTTTGTTTTCATTGGCTGATTCTTCTTCTTCTGTCTCATCTCATTCAATCCTTACCATCTCTGTCCATCACCCCAACCTTCTGCATGGCCTCCTTCACTACATCCATGAATCTTCTTTGTGGTCTTCTTCTTTCCCTCCTGCCCTGCAGCTCCATATTCAATATCCTTTGTCCAGTATATCGACTATCCCACCTCAGCCTTGTCTCTCGAATGTCATCTCCAAACCTGAGCTGTCCCTCTGATATACTAATTTCCAATATTGTCCATTCGGGGCACTCCCAATGAAAATTTTAACAGCTCTCGCCTCCTGTGCTTTTGTTAGTTTCACTGTCACCAATCCATGCATCATAGCGAGTCTCACTACCATCTTGTAAACCTTCCCTTTCACTCTAGCTGCTAACCTTTTGTCACAAATCACCCCTGACACTCGTCTCCACCCACCCCACCCTGCCTGCAGTCTTTTCTTCATCTCTCTTGTGCGGTGTCCTCGGTTTTCGATGATTGGATCAAAGTGTTTAATCTCGTTCACTGTCACTATCTCTGCTCTTTGTATCTTCAATGTTACAGGTCACCTATTAATAACATTTTACTTTACTGTGGTTTAGGTTATAACGCACCATTTCAAAACATCACACTGAAAAATTAAACCTAGCAAGTGCTTTTAAATGTAAAAGGGTAACAAGAGGTTAACAGCTTCATTAGACCACCAACCAAATGAAGCTTTATTCCACAGCTGCTCTAAATTAACAGTATTGATAATTAACACTTTTTATATGTTTCTTTAATGGTTAATCCACCACAAGCTCTTTAATTAAAGATGTTTTTTTAATACTAAATATTTATTAAAGTTCACTGTTTTAAAAAAAAGGATGAAAAAAAAGAGTAAAACACATTATTATTTGTTGATTAAGAGGCCAAATTACAGGTATTTCTTATTTCTGATCACTAAATGAGTTTAAGTGGTTGAACATTTTGATTAATTTTGGCTTACTAAAACATTTGTGCTTTATTTATGGTGAATTGGGAGTTAAACAGCTGCCTTGCTTTGGCCATAAACACAGTATGTCACAGCATAAATGCAAAAGAGCATCTTTTTCTTAGTTTTGAGATGTGAGCACCTTTGAGAAAACAGCAATATTTGACTATTTTGAATAAGAACTGGCTTGAAAAGCCAAACACAGGTGAAGAGACAATCTCTGTATTTGGTTTGTTCTCACAATACGCATGCTAGGCCCCTCTGGCCCATGTACATTTGGATCTGCTTTCTTCTTTTCACACACATCCTCTTGAAACACCCAGTGAGGTTCATGATTCTTTGTATTTTGTGGCTAAATTGCATTTGCAGTGACACGCTCCATCATCATCATTGAGGAAGCATCAGACTTTTGAGCTGGGGCTTGGATAGCGGTGGGGGTTAATGATGGGAATTTCAGCTCTGGCAACGGCTCTGTTTAGTTCTTTCCGTGGTCACCCAAAGTTCCCTTGATACTATCCAGAGAGTGAGCTTGTGTCGAGGACCTATGGCGAGAGCAGAATTGGCTTTGTCATGCCCCAAGAGTCTGTCCCTGGAACAAAAGACCGCAACAATTCAGACAATTGCAGTGGAAATGTCTGCGACTCATTCAGGCGTCTCTACCTCTGACCCTTTAGCACTGCATAGAACGCTTCGGTTCACCAGCGCCGAGAATGTTTTTCGAGCGCATCAGTCAGTGAGTGTTCCGAGTCTTCGGGCTTGATTTTGCTGCAGGGTTCTCTGCTGAGAAACCTTTTCCTATTTCTTGACTTTCTTGCTCTCTGAGGCTTCCGTGTCTGCGTTGGACTCATTTTCTGAGGATAACTGAGTTGTTGCCATTTGGCTTTGACAGCCACCTGATGATGCTTTTATGTTTAGACCCTTGATGAATATTGATTTGGTGTTTTCAGTTCTTGCCGGGTCTCTTTGCTGTTGTATATGTGCATGCATACATTCACAAACAGATTGAACTTTATAGCAAGTAACGCAGTGTCAGGTTTACAAAGAGTCGGATAGTTTTTTGTTTTTTCCTTTGGAACTGCACTGCAGCAGACTTCAGTTTCCTTTAATTCCTCTATGCTTCAGGGTGATGTGCTTTGTTTGTACAAGCTTGAGAAACTAAGATGATTTGGTTGAAGTTTTCATCCTTCAGTCTCCACAGTCTTTGAAGTGCATGGCTTTTTTCTCTGTCTCCCCAGAGCACGGTCAACCGTGTTGTACACCAACGCTGAATTGTTCTGCTTTACTGGCAGCCATCTGGCAAAACCTCACAAACATTCCCTAATGCAATTTCTGTCTGCCTTTTATTCCAGTCATTTGATGTTCCCACACTGTGATCCTCAGCACTGCATCTCTTTTTATGGCTCTTTTAAAAAAATGGAAGGACTTCACTTTGTGACCTCCACTTTGTGACTGATATAGAAGATTCCATTTCGGTATTTTCCAGGATACATGTTTGCCTGGCATACTTAGAAAATCTGGGATTTTCTTTTAAAGCTTTAAAGTATAGAGGCTGACAGAGGCCTTGAATATTGTGTAATCGATTATGCTCTCACCAGTATAGTAAGTCTGTTTAGTCAGACTTACAGAGAATCCTGCACTCAGGAGAGTCTGATGTAACATCCTGAGTCAAATCTGCCTTAATCTCCTTTACCGATAGTCACAAAAATATCCCAAGCTGCTATCTTTCCCCACAGGCCTGAAACAGGCATTAATTCCACAGAAACTGCACGACTGAATAGAAATGGAAGCAGGTGTAAGAAAGAAACTTATATTGTGCTTCAAATTGAAAATTTGTTGAACATTCAAAATAGCAGCAATAGGCAGTAGTTGTCTTTCTTTCCTGGATTCCCATTAGATACCGTCTCTGGGACTATGCCTCCTTTTTCTTTATTTTTCTTTTCTCATCTTACCAACAGGACGAAACAAGACGTACAAGCTTCTCGGTGGACTGAACCAACAAGGGGAGGGGAAACCAGATTAAAACAAGTGCTTTGAAATCCAGAAGTTTGGATAAATATCACAATCACATTAATTATCTTCAGACTTTTACTGAACTCAAAAGCTGGACGCAGATTTCATAAAATGTCATTCTCTAGCCAAGAAGAATGAAGTTGTTCAACCAAAAGAGAATTGGCAATTTCGAGTGTCTGTGGTCTTGTTACTGCTCACGGACCTCCATCAGCTCAGTCACTCGTGAAACATCAGGGAGTGTGTTTATAGGATTGGGGGGGAAAGGAAAATGTTCCTTTCAACCCATTTGCCCTCACTGTGTTCTCCATCTGATCACCTGCAATAACAACCTGTGATACAAAACATTTGAACACAGCTCAAACTCGTGTAAGGCACCGCAGTGCCGGAGACTAATTGTTTTTAGGACACGGTGAAAGCAGCTTGTGCTTTAGTCAGTTCAATCAGTGAATGGAGCTTTGTAAATGTGCTTGTATAGTGCCTGGCGGGTGGGGTGAGGACTGCCCTGTTACACCAAAGTTACCATTGTAGACTGATATTAACTTTTTTCCCTTTAATCTTAAGTTACTACAAGGAAATGTATCTACTTAACTAGTTATATGTATCTAAAGTTTCACCACCTCAGTGATAAAATACAAATTCTTCAATGTATAAAAGTATCAACCAAGTCTTACACGCCTATGGAAATTATTTTATTAATAAGATGATATGGTATGGTTAGCGTTAGCCAACTGAAACTCTTTTTTTAATGTTACATGGAGGCTGTGATTTATCTGAATAAAAATAATTTCAGTTTCTATACATAAAGGAGGCTCTTTTTTCTGCATTGATATTAAATGCTTTTACTAGACATAAACAATGAGGTGCAGTATCTTGTAGCATACCTGGACAGGCTCAGTCTCTAAAAAAATAAGCAAACGTTGTTTTACTTCACTGAATGTTCACCTTCCAATAGAGCTCAACTCCATGGTTGCAGCTGTGTTGCAAAAGGCAAATAGGAAGCAGCGTGTCTCCTCAGATATGATCCTTTTGGGCTATCACTGCAAAGGATGGCAGCTGGATTCATCTTGCTGTACAGATCTACTTTCATTATGACCATGCTGAAGGTGATATCTGAGCCAACGCTAGAGTGAAATCTATAAAATCCATCATTAATGGGTCATTTTTTCCTCAGTTGCACATACTCTACATCTATACAGCGCTGTGAAGATGCATTCGCACCTTTGCATCTTTGTCACACAAGTTTTAATTCAATTCAGTTCGTTTTTATTTATATAGCACCAAATCACAACAACAATGATTTATATTGTAATGAAACAAAGAAGAACCCAACAATTACATGACCTCCTGTGAGCAAGCACTTGGCGATGGTGGGAAGGAAAAACTCCCTTTTGACAGAAGGAAGCCTCTGGCAGAACCAGGCTCAGGGAGCTGGTTGGAGGGAGACATAATCAGTGTCATCAGGTCATGAAACCAATGTTAACGACAGACAAAGATAACCTGAGTAAACACAAAATGCAGTTGATGATTCTTTTATTGAGGGGAAAAAACATCCAAACCTCTTTATTAATTCATATCATTCATATCATTAATTAACTGTGATTTCAAACATGTTTTTAGAAAGCTGACTGACTTAGAGGTGAACACGTTTGAAAGGCAAGTGTAAGGTTTCACACGGAGATAAATCCCTGCATTCAGTTCATCTTTGCGTGATATCAAAATTTGAAATCAGTCTGATGACCTGAATGTGTGACAAATATGCAGAAAAGAAATCAGGCAGGGACAAAACAAGGCAGAAGAGGCTTCACATTTATGGAGAAACAAAATGTTCTCAGTGCTTTCAAGTAATAAATAAATTCATAAGTATTAAATACAAGCAGCCACTGAAGAGAATCTTAGACACAATGTGGCTTTTAAGCCGGACCTCTATAGAAACAATATAAGTATTAGGTCTATTTTAGTGAAACAACACAATGCAGTAATTGATGTACTATGAAATGTAAGCATGGATAATCCTCTCTGCATCACTGAGAATCCTTAAAAGTACAGCTCAGGTCAAATTGGACTTGTCAGTTCCTGAACACTTAATGTGATTAGAGGCGCAAGGACCGGCCAAATTTGGCTGAAAACACACTCTGAGCCTATAAGAAATACTTTCAGTTCGCCTTAATTTAATTGCACAAAATGTGATTGTGCTTGTCAAATCACAGCTTTAACTTGACCTCAGCTGAAGTGGCAGGCAGGACCTGCAAACTTAATTTAACTAAAATATAAAATAAATAACTCTTCTCTGTACGTGTTATCTCCTAGACCAGGGGTGGGCAACTCCAGGCCTCGAGGGCTGGTGTCCCTGCAGGTTTTAGATGTGTCCTTGAACCAACACAGCTGATTTGAATACCTAAATTAGCTCCTCAACATGTCCTGAAGTTCTCCAGAGGCCTGGTAACAAACTAATCATGTGATTCAGGTGTGTTGACCCAAGGTGAGATCTAAAACCTGCAGGACACCGGCCCTCGAGGCCTGGAATTGCCCACCCCTGTCCTAGACCCCTGCAAAAGATTCACCAAGGTAATATTGATGGCAGGGCCATTCGATTTAATGAATTAGGCAGCATGCAGACTTTTCATGAAAGGTGGTTCTAATGAGTGTATTTTGTGTGTACATAGTAAAAAGCATGTGCCTTTAATTTATTATGACACATCTTAAGAGCATTAAACGAGGATTTAAAAAAAATTCTCCTTTTCAGATGCGTTTGGTTCCAACTTTGTTAACATGTTACTGCCACTACATTTCAATAACGCAGCAGGAGCGTATAAAACCATCCACCTGTTCATTTGCATGAATGGCATATAAACAAGTCAGGGGGCCTTGCAATCAACACATTGCTCAGTGGCCCCATCAGCGGTGAGAAACATCTCAGTGCATTTGTCGCTGAAACTAGGTTTTATCCCAGCTTCAACAGCAGTAAGATACATTTTCTAACATTTTAGGAAACTTGTGAAACCAGCACTTCTCAGATTTTTGCAGTTTTTGCATATCTGAGAAGTGCTGCATTAAAAAGCTTTAACCAAAGGGACACATTTTTGGTACCTGACGCTATCTGGTTGCTAGAAAGCCTCAAATAGTTCACTAATCAAGTCAAAAGTCATTCAGGTCTGAGCAGGCTTCAGGTTTGTGTAGGTCAGGGGTTTCCAACTCCAGGCCTCAAGGACCTGCAGGTTTTAGATGTGTCCTTGATCCAACACAGCTGATTTAAATGTCTTGAAGTCCTCCAGGGGTCTGGTGATGAATAACTCATTTGATTCAGGGTGAGATCTAAAACCTGCAGGAAACCGGTCCTTGAAGCCTGGAATTGGACACCCCTGGTGTAGTTAAACAGGCCATGTGGAGATCAAATGATGTATTGTATTTTTCTTTGGCGTTTTTGGCTTGCTGGTTTGTTGAAGTGTTGAAAGAGATATATTTTATTTGCCATCGGCATATCATGGCTACAGTGAAAACCCCCAAGAGTTGGTCATTAGCATGCAGACAGGGGTGTCCAACTCCAGTCCTCGAGAGCTACTGTCCTGCAGCTTTTAGATGCATCCCTACTCCAACACAGCTGAATCAAATGGTTTGATTACCTCTTCGGCATGCCATCAAGTTTGGCAAAGGCCTGATAACAAGCCATTCATTTGATTCAGGTGTGTTGGAACACGGATGCGTCTAAAAGCTGCAGGATGGTAGCTCCCGAGGACTGGAGTTGGACAACCTTGCAGGAGTAGAACATGAAAGGATGGAGACCCTGATTAAGACCTAAAGACCTTAATACTCTCACAAGGTCTCAGTGAGGACAAATTCCAGTATCCTTCTTTACAGAAAGAAGCTGGATTACAATTTTTCCCTTTCAGGATATAGTTCAGAGTAACAATTGGGCATTCCTGTATTCTGGACTCTAAATTGCTGTCAAGTTGGAAACGCTGTATCCCTATTTACATTTCCCATCTATGAACTGGTCTAAAAGTATGATGTGTGTAGCTTTCTTTTGTCATCTTGTATAATAATCAGCTTATTTTCCTTTCATAATAATTAGCCTTCTTGTACAGAGCGTGAGTCATCAGGGAGGTCACAGCTAATCATGATCTGACTTTCTCCTGTTGGCTCATCAAAGATATTATCAACTTGCATTGAGATGACTAGACGATGATGATGATGATTGCATGCTTGGTGTGCGCTTATACCAAGACCAGCGTGCTGCATGTTTTAACGTTACTTATGCATTCTCCGACGGTGGAATACAGAGTCTAAGCACATAGGCTCACAGCTCACGCTCCAAATCAGGATCATTCTCAGTGCAACACTTCTCCCCACACCTCACCTTAATATGCTGTGGAAACGACGCTGTCCATCTGACTCATTATTGTGCTTTGTAATCATAGCAACTGCTGTGACTCTCAGGCATTCTGAGATGAATTCGAATGAGAGACATCTCTTTGCAATTTCCTTGAAAGCCCGTTCCCGCTGAAGGAACACAAGCTGGACTGAAAAAGGAAAGAATCTGGAAATAGGTATCATCTTCACTTTCCACATAACTTGAAGTAGACTGCAAATCCAAACGGGAGATATGCCGCAGAGGTGTGTGGGTGCTCCTTTCCCCACAGAGAGAAATCCGGGGTATGAATATAGCTCCCACGAAAAAAAAGAAAAAGCCAGAACAGGGCTGTAAAAGCTGTAATATGCTACTTGAAGGCGGATTTGGTAGTTACTAGTGATGATGGATTCATGTGGAGTTTCTAGGGACTAGGCTGGCTAACAGGCTCATTCCCACTGTTAAATTATTAAAGCTGGAGGGTTCAGGAACATCCACATGTTTTTGCACTCGTCATATTTTATTTCATAGTAGTCATCAGGAGAGAATTAATTATTTATAGTGCCAGGTCCCTAGACGTTTTTGAATGGATCATTTTCGTTGGCAGCTATAGATGATTGGTTAACCTTCTCTTGTTCTATTGCCAGAGGTTTTGGTCCAGCACAGAGCAGCTATATAGAGTGGCATACCGGCCTTTATCCTGCATGTTGTGCTACCATTGCGTGTGATATCGCATTCCTTTTCATCGCTTGCAAATGAAATTTATTTGACACGAATTGCTCAATGTCCCAGGAATCCTTCATCTGTTTGTTTACTCATGCATTCAAACTTCCAGTGGGGTTATCCACAGCAGTGTTTTCACGCTTCCGACGGCTTCTTCTCTTTCAGATCCACCGATTACGGCTCCACATATGAGAGAATGAATGACAAAGTTGGATCCAAGACTGTCCTAAGTTACTTATACGTCTGTCCGTCTAACAAGAGAAAGGTGAGACGTTCATTTATCACAAAAGTTGCTCATCAGTGGAAATGCTTTGACATGTTTTCCTTTAATGAATTAATGAATGTATGATTACATTTGCACAGGCCTAATTCCATCAGTACAACCTGAGCCATGTCATACTCATCAGTCTGCTCTCCCGAGAGCCGTCTTTTCAGAGAAAACTCTTTCTATTCACTAAATAACTCTAGTAATGTCTATTTTGCCCGTTTTATTTTGGTTTCAGCTCACTGTCAGTGGAACTTAAGACCAATTTTAGTAAAAACATTGTAATTGGCACGATTACTTTATTTCTTGCTTTGGTTTTTGTTTTCAAAGCACATTTTTTAGGAAAAGCCAATAAGAAAAGGGCACTGAGACTCACAAAGATGATTTATTTAGAACAATTATGAAATTCACACTTTTTCATCACTACAACGCAAAACTCTGAATAAATAAACTATCAAATCCTTTACTCCCCATGAAGAAATATCATGTTTATATTGACACTAGTTAAAATATCTATTAGGATTTCTATAGCTACAACTATAACATCCCAGTTGTTGCACTCATATTTACTGTCGATTTAAGTACCTGACTGCAGCTTAGAGACTCATGTAGAACTAAGACCACCGAGCTGTGTGTGTTGTGCACTTAAATAAATAAGCTGATCTGCAGGGAATTTAAACACATCATGGTCACATTTTGAATCTAACCGGATAAGAATTTATTGCTTAACAGCTTAACGTGCAGGTTGCCTGAACACTGTCCACGACCTGTTTAGACCTGGTAGGGTTAGGGCCACATCTACTGCTGTTTGGCAAACCCAAATGGAAATATTATAACAGAAGAACTTTGAGGAGACGCGATCTGAAAGGTACCATCATAATTGGTTGTGTGATGGATGTTTAGAGGTTAAAAATCTGTATTGAACTTGACAAATCATAGTTTTAAGCGAATCAGCTCATTTTGAGGCTTTTCAATGGGAACATCAGCAGAAAGTCTTGAGGTTTATTGACAGAGACAGAATACAGACAGAACAGGTCTGTTTGGTAAATGAAAGCAGTGTTTATCTTTGGAGCAGCTGCCTGGTTTATATGACATACCTCTGTGGCTTTTACAGGTAGGATTAAATCAGTGCTCATTGCTAAATGCTGTGTTTACAAGTTGAGGTATTAAATAGAATACTAGGTAACATAGGTTATTCGATATTATTATTATTGGTATCTGAAATTGAAAATCTTATGTGAGTTTGCTTGTGGATAAAATCGTCTGTCTATTAGTTAGGAAACTATGTACAGTGAGTCCTTGCTCTATAAGAATGTTTCTGGCAACAATCTAAGTGGAATTTTAAGAATTTCAAGCCCCCAAAAAACAAACCCATGACCACTGCCAGCTGCCAACCATCTGCCAGTGTTTTTCATTTGCCAGAGAGTTCTGTCAAGCATTGATTTTTATTGTTTTCTGATAATCTACAAATATGTTTTTCTATCCATCTGTCTAACTCCAGCTAAAATGAAATGTGCTAATTAATACCCAATCATTTAGGGTTTTGGTCATTGTTCTATCTTTAGGGTTACAGGTCATGTCTGTCAAGCAGGAGGGATATTAAATCCCTACACTTTTATATTGAGATCCGAAGTCTTTAGCATCAGGCTGCAACTCTGATATTCCCTCATGTGTTGAACATCACGCATCTGGTGCTCCAAGCAAAAATTTGATAGGCAAGTGAAATCATAGCCAAGAGTGTGCTCCAAGCAGCAAAGCTACAGTCGGAGTCTCTTCGACCTGTAGCCTAAAGGGAATCCATGTGTTTTCAGTCAATTTACAGTATTCTGTACATAAATATATATCGACCCAGCTCTCTCGGCACAACGCGGCAACTACCGTATGCATATGACAAAAATAAAGTTTGGAAAGCAGTAAGATGATCAGTTTATCTGGTATTTATGGCTGGGGACAATAATGCTGTTTACGTGGAGCTCGACGGGCTGTTAGCTGGAATAACAAGTCACACTTTGGAGTCGCAGGTTAGTACAGATAGTTAAAGTATGTTTTATGTGAGTCATTATTTTGTTTATTATTTTTAATAGTATTGTACAAGAGTCCTATTGCCTTTTATGCCTTTTTGCAACTGTTACAGTATGAAGAATAACATTTTAGATTATTTTCCATCTAAGATGTGAAATTCAAAGTAAAGACATCGACAGAAAGTGTGGTTCAATTATGTAAGGTCTCTTTTACATAGACTGTCTAATGATTATGCATGTAGAACTTCACATTATCTAAAGAGCACCACTGCACTATCATCACTAGTCATCTGAAGGTACTTTATATTATAAGGTAAATATTATAAGTCAGCTGTTTGCTGGTGGGCTGCCTCCTGCAGCTGAGAACATTGTTAAGAAGGTTAAACCTAAGCAGGAAGGGTTTGGCCTTAATAACAGTCATAATAATACTGACTTTAGAATTCAAAGGTTGCACGTCGAGTTGAGAACTCTCTGTAGGTTTCACACTGTCACAGTGTTTATATGTTAGATCAGTTGTCGCTATAAAATATTCACAAAGGCTTCTTTAAACGCCACCCAGGACCGCCGAGACCGTAGAACTGAAAAATCTTTCTTTAAAACATTTAAACAGTCAATTCAAAGTAAGTTTAGTCAGAACTGAGATTTTCCCAACAATATGATTACGTATCCTTGGAAACAATCCTTTTGTCTACATTGGCCTACTTGGTTAGACTCATGTGCGGCACAAACCAAAGCGTGACGACAGGCCGTGTGGAGAACGTGCTCGTTGTTGTGGAGGTGCTCGGGCTCATCAGCCTCACTATGCCAGGGCCGAGCCAAGGTACTGACCCTGAATACGTTTGCGTGCCATGGGAGTTAATAGGATCTCCAAGAGTGTTGAGCTAAACCACGTGAAGGTGAGGAACAGATCATAGCCGATGCTGATTGCTCCTCATGACTCACTCCTCCTCTCTGTTTATGTGGAGAAAATTTAATTCCACATCAAGGGCATAGCAGAAACGTAGTCCCTCAGGTTCTCTCTCTCTCAGGTTGCTGATGTGACACACTTTGTGTTATTCGGCTTACGCGAGAAAAAGAAAAAATAACACGTGTACTCATGTAAACAACTGATATTAGTCCTTGTTCTTTTAATGCAGGTTTGTAACGGCGTACGTTGGAAAAAATCTAGCAATAATCCAAATGTTTTCCCAGTTTCGTTCTGCCTGTGGGCTGATTGCCTCTTCGACCTCATCTATGGCCTAATTATTTTGGTTTACCGTCGTGCATGTATGAAAGTTTGCCTGAACACTTGCTTTATTTATCTTTTGCCTCTTGCATCCGAGTCGTCGTGTTTAATGTCTGCCCGTGTTCTATAAAAAAGCCGTCTGGGTGCCCAATCAGTCACTGTGAGATACAATCGTCTGCTGCCCTCTGAGATATTCCTTCAACCACAATAAAGGTGCCATTATATGTTAACTGCTTTTGTTTTTTCTTTTGTGCTTACATTGTTTTAGAAATAAGGTGAAGCTGTGACCTTTTACAAAGTCGCATTATAGATTTGAATGATGGTAATGACATTTAGTGCAGATCGCTGAAATTGACAGCTGCCATGAATCTTCTTGGCTGTATTCTGATGCTCACCATGTGCTAAATCCTTGATCGAACAGCTCATGGATTACGTTAAATTAAAAATAAGGACGTGCACTGTTAAAATGCCATTGAGGAAGCGAGACAGTGAAAACATGATAGCTAAATGTTGGCGATTAAGTCCTGATCCATGCTTAATGAGCATAGTGCTGCGACAACTGTGTTAAACCCTCCCGTCAAACAAAGACTAAGCTCAATTGATCTGGCGTGATGCGATTCATTTGCTGCAGAGAGTCTCTTTTCCTCCCTCTCTGATCCATACCTCCACATCTCATCATCCGACAGCTGCTGGCTTCCGTCTTGGTGCCATAGCCCATGCACAACTCAACGGCAGGCTGATAAAACACAAAGGTTATCCCTCCGACCTTTATCGATTTCGTTTTGTTACTCTCCTCACTCGCCCACTTCCTCACCGAGGCCGAGTGGATGCTGTGAGGGAAATCTTAATCACCTCTCGCTAATGCTATCGGTCACTGGGATTTTGGAAGTGAATAATTATTGTTTGAGGCTGATTGTTTTAGTAGGCAGGAGAGAAATTGGCTGCTGTTCCATTTCCCGCCTTTGTATTGGCGTTGAATTGGTTCTGGGTTCTTTCTAATTGCAGAGGTGACAGACAGAAAGGGCTTGTTACGATAATGTCTGAGGTTGGGAAGTAATGTGGTTGTTTTTGCACGTACAAGGTGGTAAGTGAGTAATAGAAATGTGAAAATGCTTTCTGCGACTGGTTCCCGATAAAATGAGAGGCCCGTCGTGAGCCTCTCTGAATCAAGGCTACAGGAGAGATGACCTAAAATGCTGCAATTGAAAGCTATAGTTGTACCAAGAATACGTGATGCTCGTCGCTCAGCTCAAAGCTCGAGCTAAAGACGAAGGTAGATTTTTGTATGAGACATACAATGTGTTCAGACAGGCTTTTCTTTCCTTTAACTGAAAGTCCTGACAGGTGACTGAAAATGTAAAACAGACTCTGCTGCTCACAGCAACATGATGAAATATGATTACTGCTTAAAAACTGTAAATTACATCCGACAAGCCCCAAAGACTGTTGCAGATATCAGGAGGCCTTGGCATTAGACAGTGACAGGTAATGAATGGCAAGATTGGCGAGCCCGGGCCAATGAGAAACCCAGATTGAGAAAGTGCTGCCTGTTTATTGGTGCTTAATGAAAAACAATTTATCTAAATCACCACCGGGGAGGGTTCCCGGTTAAAGCTCTGGAAAGAAGTCTAGCTTTTCTGTCAGTGACAAATGTGCTGTTGTTTTTCCAATTCAAATGGAATTGACGAGAGAAAACAGCCGTTTGGGCTGTGAGCGCCATCGCTGCCCACCGTTCCACCACACAATTATAGTGGAGGTGTGGGCGTTGTAGTGTAAGCCAGATAACAGACTAAACACTGCGAGAGAAACATTCAGAGCTGCACTACCTCATGTTTTAATTCTAACGAGAAACACGGTAGATTGGTTTGTACTCGGCTCTCTGAGAACGTTGGAGTCAAGCTAATTTTTCCTTTTTATTTTTTACTTTTGTGGAGCACAGATTGGCCTATTAACCCCGTTTCCAGCTGCAACACGGGGCGGCTTTCAGAACCAGGTGACCAACAGGACCAATAAGGAGTTAGCTGAGAGGCTATGTAAGCAGAAGCGCTAGCAGTCAGGCAAACAGTGTTTTCATCAGGATTTGGTAAGAAAAATAAAATGGGTTTTTGGACTTACCAGTTCAATTTTACTGTGTGTGTGTGTGTGTGTGTGTGTGTGTGTGTTAACAAATTAGCAGCCGTTTCTTAAAGGTGAGCTATAAAACATTTACTGCAAACTGTTCGGCCGAGAAATAATAAATATTACAAAGACTTGCATGTTGCTTTACATATTAGCAGCATGCAAGTCTTCGCAGCCAAGCAAACAGTATTAATAAAGACATTAAAGATCAGATGCACAATATTTTCTTCATCTTCATTGTACTGTTGAAACACCCCCGATACCTGTGATGCCGTTGTGAATGCTTTCAGTGGGTCCTGTGGGTTACACAATGATGCCTCAGACCCCACAGGCTCTTTGTTTTCATGGGAGCACTGCATCAGTGCAGAAATGTTGAGGTGGGCTGTACGTATCAAATGAGCAATCCACACCAATGCAAAACCCAGATTTCCCAGCATAACTCTGCATGGTGTTAATGTTATGGCTGATTAGAGCATCCACACCTATCCTGTGATGAAGTGTGTATTGATCAAGATTAGTTACCCTAAAAGTGAAGCATACAGCAAAACACCTTTATTTATTTATTTATTTATTTATTTATTTTTATTTTTTTATTTTTTTATTTGTGTGGAATCATTCAAATCCCTGTTTATATAAAAGTAAACCAAACTGATGATGAATTCATTTCAGATTCTATGAGTCAAAATAGTACCATCCCTTTTAAATGCTACATCTATGCTAACACCTTCTTTTTATTCAAGGAGGAATTCCTGTGAACATTTTATCTGCTCCCACAAAGACTCCAAATGTCATTAGCTGAAAGAAATATGCATTGTGGAATCCCTGTTCTTAGTGAATACTGTAATAACTGTGATAGCTCTGGTAGAAATATTCCAAGCATGAAATTAGGGCTTCTACTACTGTGGAGCTGTTAAATTTGAAATTAGAGTTTTATTGGAAGGAAAAATGACATGCTAAAGCACCGACTGATAAGCAAAATAACACACTGTATGTGCAGATTCATGCATGGCTGCTCAATCACTTGTTTCTACGGCACTTAATTGCAGCTAGACCACAAGTGGCGTCACTTTACTGTAATCTATTTGGACAAGTCGTTCCAATGATCAATTTTTCTGATGCCACCTACGTGCTCGAATGTGGTTGTGTTTTGGTTTAGATGCCACTTCCCTCTTTGCTGCGAGCAGCCTTCTATTTTGGAACGAGACGATGAAAATGCCGAAGCGCCGCCTCAGAAAAGCTGCAGAACTATGGCAACGCAAGTGCAACAGTCATAGTCAAGAAATGAAGCTGGAAATATTCCAGAGCTGTTTGCCAAGCATAAGCCCGACGTGTGCCAAAATGCCGAGCCTATTCTGCTGACACTAACGTCTCTCTTCCACCTCCTCTCATCTCCCCATCTTTCCACCTCTTTGCACAAAATTTGCCCTTTAAATCCTTTCTTCTCCCATCTTCAAAAACGCACACCTTTATCCTTCACGTGTGTGCAAGCCCTCCTCCTCATCCTTTTCCTTTTCTTCCCCTCCCCACTCTCAGATTATGGTGTTGACAGATCCGGAGTTTGAGAGCAGCGTACTCATCAGCACTGATGAGGGAGCCAGTTACCAGAAGTACCGCCTCAATTTCTACCTCCTGAGCCTTTTATTCCACCCCACTGAAGAGGACTGGGCCTTAGCTTACAGTCACGACCAGAAGGTGAGATCATTGTCATCTTTTTTCTGTCCTCACCTGTAATTAGCTCTTTGCTCCTTACTTGCAACCTTTTGTGCTGCTCACATACCATACTGTAGGTTTTTCAATTTAGCTAATTACCTGATGGCTTTTACTCACCCGATGAATGTAATTTAAAATTATTTAGCTAGAATTAAGTTTGAGGCCTTTCTTTGAGACACACCATTATTACAAACCCTCTATTTCTATATCCATCCTTTAATATTGTCACAATCCCCTTGGTTAACTTGTGAGCTAAACATATTGATTGTTTTGCATGAAAGCTCTTCAGTGGTAGCAGTAACGGTGCTAAAAAAAATCTCCACTCTCAACTTTTGTTGAACTGAATTGTTAAATTCTCCCCATTACTAACTAACCCTTCATGTAACATGTGCCACAATCAATACAAGCACAGAAATCCTTTGTCATCTGTTTTACACTACCCCCCAAATCACTGTAAAGGCCTCGGGTTGTGAAGTGTGTGTGACAGCAAATTCATATTTGCTGAAAGCGCTTGTAAGAAAACTAACAAACAAGTAATTTTTAATTATGATAATAAAAATGTTCTATCTTTACGGAGCCCCACAGGGGACATGGGAGAAAAAAAAATTAAGAGTGACTTTTGCGAAATCTTGCAAAGCAAACTCGGGATCTCGCAAAACAAACTCGGGATCTCGCAAAACAAACTTGGGATCTCGGGAGCCGCATTCTTTGGACACCGGCTTGAAGCCGACCGGGAGGTCGAGGCACGATGTGCCGGGAAAGCGGTGTTCCTCCCGGCTGTAGTAGGTCCTCTTCGGCCTTTGGCCTTCGACCTCAAGGTTCTTTATTATTTGTCACATGCATAGTTATACAAGTATAACACACAGTGAAATGTAGTCTGACACGCTCCTCGACATGTGCAAAAATTGGGGGGGGTGTAGAGGAAGAACATTATATATATATATACAGACATATAGTATATACACTGGGTGAATGTGCAGTAGTAGCAGCAAGCAGGTGAATTCTGTACATTAATATGAATAGATATCTGACTATTCATATTAATGTACAGAATTCACCTGCTTGCTGCTACTACTGCACACTCATATATATATACTATATGTGTATATACATATAGTATACCTCCCATTAGCTTGAAGCTAATGGGAGGTCGAAGGCCAGATCTGTCAGTCTTAATTTTTTTTTTCTCATGTCCCCTGCGGGGCTCCGTATATCTTTATTTTCTTTATGAAAATAATCAATCCAATTCTATAACGAGCAGCAGACCGACGCCACCTGTTGGTTAGAGTCCCACATCAAGTGTTTTTGCCTCAGTGTCTCTCATTCAGCATCAGCATCTGTTTCCAAGACAACATAACTACCATATGAACTAATCAAATAGTCGGGTGAAGTCTGGGATCTACATCTGCAAAGTTGGTCATTTACCATTTAAAAATGTGTATTTATGATGCTCAAGTATATTGTGTTTCTCACACTTTTCATGTATCTTGATTAGCGAGCTAGATCGCAGTCATGGAAAACAAAAAAATTGTGCCTATCATTGTACAAGCAAACCATATGAAACAGGTATATGAAAACTGTCTTCCATTAGCCACAGCCACATGGTGAACGTGGCCATACTGTTTTGAATATAAGGAATTTATATCATGAAACGGTAAATTCATTATGGAGGTTTTTAGAGAACAAGAAAAACTATTTTGGTCGTATTTTAGGCTGAACCTCAATCAGGAAACAGCCCCAGTAGGAGAGCTGGCTGTGCCTAAAAATGAGTCTCAGCCTGTAATGATTCTCATTTCCCACTCGAGTCTTCATCATGGTGTCACCTTCACTGAGCTTTGTCACACAGTATGTAGCTCAGCACAGCTTCTTCACACAGAGCTCCAAGATTGTGTACAGGAAACAGCTGCCATTAAGGTCAGTGACGCTGACCTGAGAGCCAAAACGATCGTCCTGTAGGACGGGACTTGGTGCAGGAAGGTGGTGGCTGCACCAGGCCGCTCAACAACTAATCTTTCTAAAGCACGCTGCAGGACTCAATGTCAAGCTGAAGTAGAACTAACAAAAAAGTAAAAATAAAAAAAGGTGATTAAATGAAATGGTTGAATAACTTCAAACTAACCAGCCAAGCTGACTTTAGCCTCGGATGATTTTGAATTAGGTGGAAATTTAATTACCAAATCTGTCCTTTTATATCTTTAATATAAAACATCTGTTATATGTATGAGTGTCACGGTCGCTGGCTTGGGCCTTTTCTAGGACCAATGAGATAATCTGCATCCATCTGTCCCTCCACAGTCCACGAGAATCACTGCTCCTTCTAGAGTTGTGAAACTTACACTCACCTAACAGGTCTCCACCCAGATTGTGACAATCTAAAGTAAATTTTACATATAATTTTAGGCACTCTCTGTTTAGTGTCTTTATGGTTTCTTTGTATTTAGTTAAGTTGTTGTTAGACTTTGGTTTTCACATGTTCCTTAGTTCTTGTTAAATTTTGCTTTGCATTTCCTCCTGTGATTCCTCTGTTTGCTATTCATTTCCCGTTTTGTTTTGGTAGTTCATCGTTTCCTGTGTCCTGTGCACTTTGATTACTCTCACATGTGTCTTCTGTCCCTCCTGCTTCTGCTTCCCTGATTACCTCACGTGTGAATAAATAGTCCAGCCTTTCCTCCGAGTCTCTGTCTTTGTGTTGGTATCATCTTCTTGGAGTTTTGGCTTTCATTTCCTTTCTGTTGTGGACCTTTTGTACTTTGGATTTCATCAACTCAAATGAGAGGTTTGTTCTCAGTTTCTTAAGCCTGTATTTAGTTTACACTCCAATACATGATAGTAACATAAAGAGAAAGTGAACAAATACTCCCCCAGCTGATTACATAATAATCCAAAAGCTCAACATTTTAATTTCAAGTATAGTATAGTATGGTCTTTGTTTGTTTTGCCCCCAAGTGTGATGCTGTTTGTTTCTAAAATTAGAGTTACTGTCCCATAGCTTATTAAAGGAGATGTGGAAACTGATCTACCAATAAAGTGAAATGAGATTTTTTGATTGAATACATATTCTCCAAGTGTGTTAGAACCACGCTTGAACCTCCAGCTAAGCAGTTTGCTCATCAGGAGCAGCAGGTTTATTATTTGTTTAAGATAAATCAATATTTATCAAAATAAAGGCTAATAACTAGATGTCATGAACCAGAGGTTCACCCAAAGAAAGGACCCAAATGCAGACACCAAACACACGCAAAGTAACTATTGACAAGGATATTTGTATACGAAGCGGACAAAGTCTTAAGTAAATAATAGCCACGGAGGATCGGTGACTGGGACTGAGAGGGATGGTCCTAGCAAGTCAGGTTGCAGGAGAGGTAAGAGAAAAGGAGGTCAGAGGGGTTTTTACACGTCCGAGTTAGTAAGCACTGAGGAGGGGAGGTCCGTGGACGCTTCCTCAGGAGCCCTGAGGTGTAATGAGAAGGTCAGAGGGCAGGCAGGAAGGGAGAGAGGGAGACGGAGAATATCCTGGTGACATTGAACCAGGGAATGCAACAGCTCGCCATTGAGAGAGTAACAAACTGGCGAGGAAAAACAGGTTGCACAGGATTAAGCAGCTCTCGTGCTGATTGCTTGCAGATGGAATAGAGGTGAGGCGCTGGAGGTCCCACCCAAAAGGGAAGGACCCAGGGCCACAGATGGAAAACCTCCAGACACTCCCATGGATCATGACACTAAATAATTTATCAACTAATTGCAAAAGGCTCGGGATCCTCCTGGGCAAACATGGATGGACGGAAGGATAAACAGACAGTTTTACTTTTCTGTCATATGTTTGTTTTGAGCTGTTCTTCAGTGGAGCAAAAATGCGTCTTCTAATTAATTTTTCCCCTTTTTAATCAGAGACATGGGGAATGCATTTGATTTACTGTATGTGATTTTTGCAGTTTGTTTGGAACACGTCATGTTGGAACATTCCTCTAAAACCAGCTTTTTGAGCTAAGTGTCATCTCTTTATATGACCATCCATTCAGAGCAAACTTCACTCTCAAATGTCTTTTTGTTTCACCTGATCAAAGAGTGTAGTGTCAGCATCCTTCAGGCTTCTCTTCGTGCTTTGACCAAGTTTTGTTAGCCATGTTTTTCTTCTATAGTTGGCGACTTCACGTTATGTTCTTCACACTGTCAGAGAATCAGTGGAATATCATAAGTCAGCAGCTTTAATCTCTTTTACAGTAAAAAGATCAGCTAATAGATTCTGCTGTTGTTGTTGCTGTGTTTCTGCATATGTTCAATAGAGTTCTTTGACGCCGCTGAACTCTCACCAATCTTTATAACGTCTCACTACTTGGTTTCTCTTATTCAAATTTTCTGTTACAACTGAAGCCAATGCTGAGAAAGCGCTGCTCAGTCACAGTTCCTTATATCATAGATCATGCACTTAAGTTTAATTTGAAGTTGCAGGGTTTCCTCAGAGACGGGTCAGTAAAATCTGATTTTGCAGTTCATGGATTTCTCAGAATAACCAGCGAGCCGGCACATGTGTGTTTCTGTTCAAATAAAGTCACTTTAGTAAATTTGTACTTCACTAGAAATGGTGTAAAATGCATCAAAAATGGAACCATATTCCCCACAATCTCTGTGCAGCGTATTCTTTGCTGATCGTTCTTGGTTAAATAGTTCTTTGATTTTTCAAAGTTCAAAATACGTTTGTTACACCAGACTTGATTGTTTGCTCATAACGTTATTGCTTTATGCTCATAAATGAAGGCAAACAAACAAGATGCACAATATTTGTATAATTGTTATCTACACTGAACGGTTTTTTACTATAGCTTAGTCAACTCTGCTGACATACGAGGAATAGAAACGCTGAGTATAATGCCACTTAGGGATGGGTATTGATAAGATTTTCACGATTCCATTTTCGATTCTGTTTAA
>NW_005187664.1:81113-105776 GCF_000239375.1 Pundamilia nyererei | reverse complement strand
TGAGATTCACGAGTCCGGAATTAAAAACACGACATTCATTTAAGGTCATCGTGTGTTTTGTGAGCAAATGCTTTTGCATATTCGTAGTGTTTCCTCCCTTAAATGAAGTATCTACTTTGCAAGTATTGCAAGTTGCCCTGTTGTCATCCGCTCTCGTAAAGTATAACCAAGCTTTTGAGCGTTTGAGCCGCCGTGTTTCCTGTCAGGTAAATGACGCTCCACAACGTGGTGACGTCGTTCGAGGCGACTGGAATCGATAAGGGAATCGTTTGCAAAAATGGCAAACAATCCCAAGGAATTGAAACAGTGGGAATTTCGATACCCATCCCTAATGCCACTTCTCGTGAGTTAACCATGAGAGCAGTGCGTGTTGTGTTCAAAGATCAAAGTCTTTCTGCAAGCAAATGTTGCTTTTTGTCAGCCATGTTGGTGATGCTTCCTAACAGTTTTTTAGATTGTTCAAAGTTACTGGGTAGAGACCTTTATTGCCTTTTCCACCATCTCCAGGACCTAAAAGCAGAATGTATAGAATAACCAGTCAAATTCATAATGCATAAAAAGTCTCAGTAGCTTTTCCTTCACAAATTACTTCAACTTCGACCTCTGCACATGTCAGTTATGACACATTAACTCACTTAATTCATCAGTAAGCCAAAAACTCTTAAAAGCACAGCTGCTCACATCTTCACCATGAACGGAGTAGACATGCCCGCCACCACACAGCTGAAATGATCATGAACGTCTACTCTGTGCTTGTATTTATAAGTTTCAGCTCTTTTATCCAGGGGGAGGTCAACCACTGTCCTTGCTATTATTACATTCTTTCATAGATTTCTATGCAGGGTTCAAAGCATCATGTCTTGGAATCTTTAACTGGAGCTTCAAAGCATCATCGTCATTGTTGTACTGAGATTTGATTACTTTAATCATACATTTGATTATGTATTCTGCACTTTGTTGTAAATACATTGTAATCATTTTGAAAGGATATTATTTTGAATCAGCCTCATTTTCTGATGTACTGACAGATTCTTAGAATCTGCTTCACATATGAAGGATGTTGTATTCATCTCATTCATCATGTAGTTTCTAGTTAGGAATTGTTGTTTCTTGCTAACAGGGGACTACAGTACTAATACATTTCTTTCTAAAGAAAATAATCCTCTCCACTTTTAGTTTCTCTTTTTGACTGTTTTTGGAATTTAATAAAATTTGTGTATGAAGGAAAAAGTAAAAAAGTCGTCTGCAGCACAACTTTAGTTTGAGCTCCAAACATTGCTCGAGCATTTAAACTCCAAGTAAAACCTCCAAATTCTGCAGCTGCTATTTTAGACTATAAGATTAAGTATTAAGATGAGCAGGCTAGCCAAGTTCAAGAAGTTCAAATCCCTGTGAAGTCTGGGTGGGAGCTGACTTGAAAGAGCGGTGCTTCCCGCCTTCAGCCAAGGTTCTGGGCAAAACATAAAATTATTCCGATGGCTTGAGAAGAGTAAAAAGGACTCATCAGTCACCACCGCAGCATGATTGGAAAACAGTCTTTCCTAATGTTAATTAAAAACAGCCCTTAGCAGGCTACATTATACAAAATATGAGGTGCTCCCACCTTACATCTCACAAGATCAATAGCAGTAACAACTATTGATCTCACGGATTAAATAGATCTTGGTTGTGAAGGCAGAATACACATCAAGCAGAAGAGCAGAAAGATCAAGACGGCCGGGGTGGATGGGACACGGATTTGGCAGTTCAACAAAATCAAGGTCGTCCGTGTCGGGGTGTGGAAGATTATAGGTGTTAGGAGACTGTGGCTAATACGGCTATAATTTGCATCATCGCAGGCTTCCGTGGCCCCCAGAGCAAAAGACCCAGTCGTGATTACCACCTCTGCTAGACCCATTTTTATTCACCTCCCGAATGTGTCATCTGTGCGCTGCATCTACCTCCCCAGGGCTGTTGTTGCAAATAAAGAACGTGCACTCCATCTATTTAGTTAAAAGCGGTTTACATAGATATTGTTGGTCCCCTAATTCAACCTGATTCCCCTCACAGCCTTGACACTTCATCTCCACTGTTGAGCCAGCAGCAATAAGCTTTAATATGCTCATTTTCAGCTTGTAACCAGCTAATAGTTTTCAGACTGGGTCACTCTGAATTTAATCAGCTGTAAGTTGGTGCTTAGCCGTGGTTAAGTGAAGCACTGAGGATTTAACTTTCTTTAGAGAAAGAATCCATGTCAGGACAAACAGGCTTGACTGAAGTATTTGTTGTCATTGTCGATTCCCTTTTATAACTTTTTAAAATTAACATTCAGGTCAGACCCCTCTTTGAGTAAATTAAGATATTTTTAGATTTAGAAGTCTTGGCCACATTTTCAAGCTCGTATCTCTCGGCTGCGAGGAGTTTGTGGAGACAATTACTAACTGATGTAGTCCCAGGCTGGCTGCTGAGAATAGGGCAGTGTTGCTATTGCCAAGTGAGAGAATTATATAAATAGGCTAATGCAGGTGAACAGTAAAGGGAAGAAGCTTCACACATAGAATAAATAGGAATCATCTTATTTATTCCCTAGTTTTAGGATGTCTTGTCTAAAATAATTTGTAGCAAAGGGCCAGACAAGAACTGGCTGTTTTCTCTAATTTTCTCACTTACCCAGGAGAGTGCTTTTTGCCCTTTAGCTGTTATAAATACCATAATATTTCTAATGTTGTGTTGGTAGATATTTTGTAGCAGTCAAGGGACACTGCTGATACCTTCCCTTGCATCACATTAACAGAGGAGCTGTAGGGATTTGTAAACACTAGGTTTGATGCAATGGAAATTACCATATCTCTGCTAACGCTTCAGCAAACTTGAGAGACAAGGCCCTGACTCTCTAATGGACTGTGTGGTTATTAACTCATCCAGTAATTACATCAGAGACGAGTACAGTGCTGTACACTGTAATCAAAGGTTGTCTACAATCTGCTGGCTCCTTATGTGGATTTACCACCTATCGCAGAGGGGAATCATTTTCCAGCTAGTATTTTTCATTGATCATAATTATTTTAATTACCATAATTATGCTCCTCAAGACTACTCGTCCTTTTATTAAGTTATCGAGAATCCTAAATATATTTACATCCTAAATATTTTTTCAAGAAAACTGGAAAGAACTGTTCCAACTTTTAGTCACTAAAGAAAGTGAAACTCAAAAATAACAGTGTATCAGAATCAGAATCAGAATCAGAATACTTTATTAATCCCTGGGGGAAATTATTTTTTGTTACAGTGCTCCATTTTAAACCAACATTAAGACAAGACAGACAATACACTAACTAAGAATAGTACAATATATACATATATACACATACATACTTCACTCATAAATAAATAGTTGGAAAAGAAGTACACTGTAGACCAAAAGTTTAGCACACTGCTAAATTACAAGGTTAGAATGCTAACGTGCTAACAGAGACCACAGAGCAAGAAGGTTCCTGCTTCAATCTCCAGCTTAAGCCTTTTTGGGTGGAGTTTGCAGACCAGACAGGGGCTGCAAAACCAAGGCAGTCATGCACTAAAACATGCACAGCTTTATTGTAGATTTTACTAAGTAGGACCGTGATTTAAAAAATGAAAATCATCTTTTACTACACAGGATAACTGAGAGCGTAACGTTGTAGTGTAATTTGAGATGTGCTAAATTACACTACTGAAAATCAGCGGCGACAGCTCTGATGGAGAGATGAATCGAAATGAAAATTTTTGGTTCAAATCATGTTAGTATGAGGAACTGTTCCTCATACCACTCTTAAAAAAAAGCAGCGGAGGCTGTCGTGGTTTGAGGTTCCATCTCTCCCGGTGGAGCTGGAGATCCTGTGAAAATTGAAAGTGAATCTTGGTCAGATTTTGATTCACCTTGCTGGAAAGCATCGGGCTGGCAGCAGCTTTATAATTTCAGCATGAAAAGGATCTTAAACTTCCTCCCAATGCAGTGAAAACCACATGAAGCATGGACTGGCCTCCCTGAGGTCGGACCTCACTGCTCTTTGAAACAGTGCGGGACAGAAAGCACGACAAAGGGCACCAAACATCTAAAGAAACCTTTAAATGTCCGTCTCGAAGTCTGGGGAACTGTTCCTCCAGACTACTTCAAAAAAGGACAAGAAAGCTGCCTCAGGGCCGACAGAACAATAGACAGTGATTACACACACTGCGAGGAAAAACGTGATGACAAACAGTGGAAGACGCAGACAACATATACACAGGAGGGTGATTAAGGGAAGTAGGGACGCAGCTGAACAGAATTATAACTAACGAGACTGAGGAAGCAAAACTGAACATCACACACACAAGACAATAAAACAGGAAGCAAACCCCACACTTAGACTATGACAAGTGAACTAGACACTGGGGCTGGGGATGAAGACGTGGAGACATGCATCTCACATGCACTAAAGACTAGAAATCTCAAAACTCACTAGTACAAAACTTGAATATAAATGTTTCATGGATTAGAAAGAACGAGTAAAGCGTTCAGGGCAAAACCCCAGAACCATGACACTTTCTGCTTTACATGCTGTATTTCTGTGTATGTTTGCATGTTTCTATAAATTATTGCATTTACTTTCCATTTCCTACCAAAATAAACACATTATGGGCCTTTTGCACATGATGTAATGATATGTAGACTAAGGTTTGTCATTCAATATACATTTGCACTTCTTTTTGGTAGACCGATAGTTCATTCACCCACTACTGCCCATTAAAATGAATCTGAGTGCAGGTTTTTATATACATGCCATGGTCCAGGTAACGTATTTAGGTTGTCAAGGATGAAAATGTTTATGGGAGGCTATACGGGCTTAGTAGAAGTAGCTGTACCAGTAAGATTGATATGACAATGACTGAATGTCCCTTTCAAATATGGCCCAGAATGAAATGTATATTTGTCTTTTTTAGTAATCACAGATTTTAAATGATTTGATGTCAGCAAGCCCACGAGCCAATCCATGACTGACATGTTTTTGTTTTGCTCTCATGTTCTAAAAATGTGCTTGTCAGGTGCCTGCTGTGACATCTCAGCACACCTCTGTAAAGCGATCTGTTGCATGCGAATGCACAGAGCCAGTCGGTGTTACATGCTGGTCTCACCACCTGCAGAAACGCAAGTTAATGCTGACAAATTGAAATTCCCCATCCTTGAATTTCCTTTGAAACACAAGCAGCAACTACCCAAATTTGGCCTTTAGAGAAACAAAGAAAGCCACCAGTGCATCCTCGTACCAGCAAACACACGTTGGGTTTACAAGGATGGGGGCTTTCATGGCTCAGCTCTAACCTCATAAAGAGTTGTCTACAAGGAAATGTGGTGCATATAAACACCGCACAACAGTTTCATTACCCTGAGACAGCACACGACAGACGCAAGGTCCAGGCAAACACTTAATTTGTGTGTTTGTATTTCCACTGGAGGAACAGCAGTCCATTAAGACTGCAGCAGCTATAGCAGGGAACTGCAACTATATTACTAAGTCTGACCTAGAACACATGGGATTCAACAAAAGCTCCCCATGGCACTGAGCTGGCAGTCTCCCACAAAAGGAAGGATTAATGCCATTAGTCAGGTGATGGATGGCTCCAAGTGAAATAGTAATAACACAATAGATCATGGCTAAATGATCATAGAGGGAGCTGTCTTTGACAGGTTAATTGTAGACAGCAGATGAAGTGTTCTTAGCATTAAGAATGGGGAGGAAAAGAAGGCAATGGTATGATATTTGGAGTCATAATCTGTTTGTAGAAATGTGTTCGCTATCAAACAAAAGGGAGCGAAAGAGCACAAGCAAACAAGATGCATCATAATATGCTTCAGACCGAGCGAGGGACTGTGTAGGAGGTGCATCTGTCCAAGTGCGTAGGCCCGCGTGAAAACTTCACAACGTGAACTTAAGAAAAAGAGAGAATTACACCGGGTCAAGTAATCGCCCTGATTCATCAGGAAACGTTTGTGCTTTTCTGCGTCTGGCATGATTAAACGGAGAACGGAGCTCTGAAATCAAAGAGACGATGATGGATACAGCGAAGCGCTGACGGTACATGGCAAAGAGAGGCAGGCGGAACAGATGGAGCAGTTCGTTCTGATGGAGTAGCAGATATGTATTGTCACTCCGTCGTCAAAACAGCAGATGGAGGTGTGCTGCCAAGCCAACAATGGAGACAGGAATGAAGAGAAACAAACTTTTCTGTTACTTGAGAGACCTCATTAAAGACTTTGCTCAGCTCTTCATATATAATTTCATGGGAACAGAGCCGCTGCTGGATAGTGCTGCTTGGTGTTTGATTCATCAAAGGCATTATCATCTATATCGGCCTTGGTGTGACTCTAATAAACCAATGAGTGAGCTCTAACCAATGCGCTTGTCTGCCAGTTTGGTTATTTTTTTTTTTAGTTATTATAAGAAATAATAAGATGATAAGAAACTGTTCTTAGTAAATATCTAATGGGCACAAATCTGTATTTTTAAAAAAGTAATTCATCTTTTGCTGAAAGTTCTTAAACTCCTTGTTCCCAAAGTCTCTTCAAACTTATCATCGACTCTGACTAGACAATAGCTGGTAACCAGGGAGCTTGCAGTACCACCAACCGGTTACTTTATCTACAGATTCTGTGCATATGTTACAAGCGATTATCCGCCCACAACCCTCATCATCGCTCAGGTGCAACACTTTGGACTGAGCTACTGGTTCTCTCAGCACCTGACTCATAGTTCATTCCATATCCTCTACAGCCACAGTCAAGGAAAGAGCTAATAGTACACATTTTCAGACACTGGAAGGTATTCATTGTTCAGTGTTACACATTTAAGTGACAAAAGATGAACAAAGAAGAAAATCACTTTGATTTTGAAATCAACCACAGAAACTTTGTTAAAATTTGTCTTGGAAGCTGTTTAGAAATCAGATAAACACATTAATTTGTCAGCTTTGACATTTTTAGTAACAACACGTACAATCGTTAGTTCCATCATTATATTCAAAGATCAGGTAACGTCGTGGGCACGTAGACAAACCTCCGTGTTCTTGGTAAACACTGTTTGTCCTCTGAAGATGCTGAGAGTTCCCCAGCTAAAGCAGAAGCCTTTGATATTTAAACATCTGTAGTGACCTTTACATATCTCTAACGTGGCCACTGGGACTCTGTGGGCCTCTCGCTCCTCTTACGGTGTTCTGTGGAAGAGGAACCAAGCTGTCGCGTGTGGTTGATAAAGAAAAGAGGCCGAATGTTACGGGGGTATTTCCAGGTGTGTGCGTGTCAGGTCGAAGGGAAGGAAGTGGAAGGAAATGAACCAGTAAATGAGACCAAATGAAGATTGATGGATCATGCTTGAATTCTTATTAAATAAGTCGTTTCTAGCTGTTAGAAGAGCTTCACTGGCATCGTCTGCCGGTGTGGCAACAGATGAATAGATATCAGCTGAACTGATTGCTGGCTTGTTTACCAGTCATCAAACTGTTTTCCCTCATCATCTGCCCCTCTGACACTGCAGCTGAGCCAGAGTCTGATATGACATAAAACTTTTTGTGTTTAACACTTCCACAAAGGGAACAGCCAAGCACTTTGATTGTTTGTATATGTATTTGCTGGGTGGAGGATGATGTGACAAACTGTATCAGCCACTACTCTCGTCTCTCTGAGCTCTTCTTTGGTTGAAAGCAGTCAAGATTTTTGGACTACAGGCAATTATGACATTTATTTCAGCCAGGATTGGATTTCAACTTTTGAAGCTTCCAGAATATCTGGACCAGGAGGACCAGGAGCTACTAACTTATATTTTCAGTGAATCGTTGTCCCTTCTTGCAATCACGTGTTTTTCCTTGTACTAAAAAAAGCTCCAAACTCAGTAGACCAAGTGAAATATGAGTTCAAGTTGCAACCTGACACGGCCAATAAAGAACTGAATCTAAATCTCAACATTTTAGACATAAATAGACAAAGAAAATCATATTTTTGAGAAAATAATGTAACACAGAAAAGAACAAAACAGACAAAAACAAACAAACAGAGAGACATTCATACATGCATGCATGCCTCTTCACTCACGTACAGTAGTGTTTTTCACATCAGGGGGATCCTGGCGATCAGTTACTATGTTATGTAAAAAATGTGCTTTGGAATACTTTTTAAATTAGAAAATACATCAAACAACTTTCTGAAAATAGAGTGAATAATATTTCCTAATTTTTCTTGACCGTGACAAACGTCATACAGTAAAGGAATGCCCTACATCGGGGTGGGCAACTCGAGGCCTCGAGGGCCGTGTCCTGCAGGTTTTAGATCTCTCCCTGGGTCAACACACCTGAATCACATGATTAGTTCATTCGCAGGCTTCTGGAAAACTTCAAGACATGTTGAGGAGGTAATTTAGCCATTTACATCAGCTGTGCTGGATCAAGGACACATCTAAACCTGCAGGTTCCCCTACCTCTGCTCTGCATTTTGGTGACACAGTGACTACTGAACATGAACCATGTGTCACTTTGTAGACAGCTCACTCAGCCAGCAGAGAGAGCTGTACAGTGAATGCAACTCCTTTTTAATGACAATGAGCCTGTAGTTTCTTCTCTGCCTCAGTATGACTGCAGAGAGATGTTCTTGGTCTTTTAATAGCATTTCATATTAGTTATGTATTTTTAGTTCCAGCAGCCCCGGCACACTGCTGTAGAATTCACTGAGAAGTTTATGCATTTTACATGTAGGGGTTTAGTGGTGTCGTGACAAAGCCACTGCCTGTATATTTACTTCCAATGTGTTTCCTTTTTTAACATGTAATAGTACTATAGCTGTTTTAATGCTTCCTATAATAGAACATTAAATGATAGCAAAACGCAGCATATTTACTCACACTGAGCTGAAGTGAATGTATAAACATGTAGGAAATAAAAGACAATTTTCTGCCTTTTTCATGCCACTGGTTTCTGAATGAGAGCACAGGTGAGACGGATCTCATTTCAGCTATTTGGCATCTTTTCCTCTAAAACTAACCAAGTAGTGTTTTGGTGTCTAAGCACGCTGTAAGAGGAAATGCTGGACAATGTTAGTGCTGGGAATTTTAATATAGCATTAATTAAAACACAAATGGAGATGTTTTGCACTACATGAAACACCGAGGTTGAAAGATGTTTTTCCTTTGCTGCTTTTTGGTTGTGTAGCTGAAGTCTGGCTTAGCTGAAGCCCGCCTGGGCAAATTCTGTCTGCTGGAAGCTTTTTTGACATTTGGAACTTTAGGACAGGTTTGGGAAACAATAACAAAAACCGCATGCAATCCATGGTTTGGTTTCCTTGTGCTTCCTCGTATAATAAACCTCCAATATGCAAAATAATCCCCCAGAGCCATCAGGGCAATGGTATCCCCTTTTCTGTAGTAAATCTACCCCGGCTAACATAAAAGCAAATGTTTCTGTTGATGAAGCTGATTATGCAGAATGAATTATTCAGTGTGCTCCAATTGCCTAATGACTGCCGTTCATTCAGCTTTAGCGGTGTAAAATTTTGCTGATGTTTGTATAGCCCTTGCCAGAGAAATTATAACTATTGATTCAACTTTCTTCGGTTCTACTTGCAGGCATTATGCAAAAAATTACGCTGCTGTTTCAACAAGTTTTTTCCATTTTCTTTCTTCTTTGTTCACTGTTGTTCATTGTATTAGGTTTCAGGTTGCTTGACTGACCTCAAACACAGCCAACAAAAGCCTCAAATTTTTATTCAACTCGTGAAAAATAGTTTTAAAACAGGTTTTCTTCCATTAATCCCCCCAGGCTGTGACCTGTTTGTTTATTAGCGCCCCAAGGCTTGCATTCTAGAACAACATAAGTAATTTACTAATTGGAGTGTGAAATTACAGGGAGTCTTACATTACAAAATGTCATTGCACAAATAGGGAGGAGAGGATCAAAGATTTATGGTTCAAAAGTGCTGTGTTACCAGAAAAAAGAAAAAAACTGTGTGCAATTTCCAGCTCCTCCCAAGCCCATATAGTCTCAAACCCATTTCCTTTTTTCTTTCACAATCCCCCTAATGATCGTAACAGGCCTCAGAGCCCATAAATCTCCACAGTAGGGAAACTAAGTGTCTCATCATTATGCAGAATCCACCTATCCTCTCAAAGAGCATCCATGTAAAGGCCTCAGGACAGTAGCGGTACTTGTTTAAATCCAATCTCATTTCAGTGAGCTCTTCATCACTTTCTCCCCCTCTGCACCTAATCACGTCCCCGTACCATATTGTTGTCTTATGTGTAATGGGGATGAGCTGAATTACTCTTCCGCTTGACTAATGGTGATGACTGAGTTAAGTTGACAGAGTCATTTTCAGTTGAGGTAATGTTGTTGGTGACATTTGTTCCCTAAAGAAGTTACAAAGTCTTCCAGGAGTCATCTGTTGGCACGGCTATCACCTTCACAGGATTAAGGTTCAAGTGCACATCTGTTCATCTGTTCATGCGAGTAGGTACGAATCTCAAAGCGATGCATTCGTGTTACATGACGGTGATGTAATTATGTCACGATTCAGTTCATCAGAAGAATGGTAAAAAACAAACTCTTTACAGGTACATGAAGTGCACTCAAGTTACCTCCAAATACAGTACAGGGTGACCTTGAACTGCAAGAACTGTTAGTGCTCGAAATGACATGAGGAGATCTAACAAAACGAGTTACTCATTCTTAGACCAGTACCTGGATTGCTCACATCACATAGTGGTGATAATTAAGTGCTATTTCACTGCTTCTGTTGTCTGTTTTCTAGGTGTTAGAACACCTAGAAAGGCTCGCCGCAGAACTGTGACGAGGAACAAAGCAACTAAACAAGAAAAAAACCTTCAAGAATAAACAATAGAAAAGCAGGCAGACAGTTAATGTAAAGCAGGATTTGAACATTTAAAAGAAATACAGTCTGATTTGTCTTTAACTTTAATTTTGGTTTAACTCACGGGCATTCATACTCACTGAATCCACAACCAGGTGTAACGAGCTAAGGCTACGTCCACATGTACACGGGTATTTTTGAAAACTGAGATTTTCCATTTTCATACCAAAAAAAATCCTGTCCACACATGCAGTTTGGGAAAAAATATCTCCATCCACATGTAGACAGAAAAAACAAAGTCAAGGCTGTCAAGAACATGCCAAAGCAGCAGGCGGCGATATAATCCTAACCGTGTAGAAACGTTGGCCTACAGAAGTCTGGAAGCCTGGGAGGGAAAGAGTAAACAAGATGGTGCATAGAAGCAGAAATGAGTCCTCCGGTGCACAGAGGGTGAGGTGAAGTTATTCTTCAATATCACAGAACCACCTCGCTTTCAAAGTTTTCCCACCAAGCGGTCGTCCGACCCAGTCTCGTCCAAAACTGACAATGACTTTGGCGTCCGGACTTGGGTTGTGAGAGCGTCTGTGTTGAATGTAGAAGCCACATCCGAAGTTCTCTCCGACTCCTCTGTCTTTCTAAATGTAGGCACTGCTTATAAAACTGCAGATAGATTAACAGTAATTTGTCTCTATCAGCCATTGTAGAAACTCATGTAAACAATAACGTGGAGCAAAAAAGATGCACACCTTTGACGTTGCGTGACTAAATCTCTGTTTTCCTCGTCCACGCGTAAATAGCGTTTTGGATCACTGAAAACTCCAAACTATAAAAACTTTTTGTTTTTATACGAGGACGAAAAGCCCAAACGTGTAGAAAAAGCTACACGTTTCAAAAACTACCCGCGTACGTGTGGACGTAGCCCAAGATTCACAGTAAGATTACAAACTTGTATTGAGAATAGTGCTGCAAGTGGGAAGACCATAGAATTACTAACCCCGTACACTGGGACGTGTCCAGATTGTCAGGTTTCCATTTGTTTTGCAGTATTTGAGTGAAATCATGCTTCAAAGCTAGCTGCTCAACGTGATGGATTAATTTCTTTCTGGTTCACAAGAAACATGAGGGGTACTTCCCAAAGTCTAAATTGCACAAAATCATTGTGCTAGGTGTCAGTCACCAAGCGGCTCAGGCCCGGTGGGCTCCGTGTCCTCGCCGGTTTTTCTAGTTATGTCAGTAGACTTTAGCTGTGGGGGCACACAGACCTTTAGAGATGGGCCTGGACTCCACAGGCTGTATGCCATCAAAAAAACACTGAACACTAAACCATTCAAACACAAATTGCTTCTACAATTGCTGAAAAGTGGAGGAGATCTATTTGCTGGTTCTCAGTTTATAAGGCTCTGTGACATTAAGAGGAAAATATTGCACATCTCTGTACTGACTGGCAAAGGAAAAGCAAAACAGTGCTGCTTCCTAACACTAAAAAAATGAAACTTTCAACACATTTGTTAAAATACCAAACTACTGTAACCAGTGTTAAATATCACGGTTGGTAGAAAAATGGTTTCGGTCCCTTCTAAGGCCCCAGACTACTTTGTTTTATAAGATTTGTCATCATTTTTTAGAAATTACAAGTACTTTATGTTTCAGTTACACTTAATGTTATAGCTCTGGCTTGCAGAACAACTCACTATGTCAAAAATGAACCTGAAATAAACATTTTCCTCCTACTGCTGATATTCTTAAAATATTTTATCTCAAATGTAATTAGAAAAACCTAGTCACACACCTGCGGCAGGTATGATTCATTATTTCAGAGTGTGGCCCACGACAGAGTGAAGATGTTCACATCGTGTGAGCCATTTGAGGCCCAACAGCAAGATTTGACCCCGGGGCTTCCCAACAGACTCATCCAGCCGTGTGTCCGTGCTGCAAACGCATTTTAAATGTGGAATGTCATTCTTTGTCTTTTTATACATTCCTCCAAAACTAATCAACCTTTCAAAAGTTGTTAGTTTTGGAGGAATGCACCAGTGTTTTGTCTGTCTTATTCCTTCTTTTTGGTTTGTTTTTCTGTGGATTCTTTACAGTAAAGCACAAAACAGGTGCAGACACATCTGGATCCGCTGTCTGATATGGTCAGGGTTTTATATTTAAGAGCGAGAATCAACGACACGATCTTGGGAAATAGCAAAATGCTCTGTCAAGTAAAATGAGTACTTTTGTCTAGCTGCTAAGGTTGTGACTGGGAGAAGCTCAGAGGATAACAGCGCTGCTGGGAACAGCTTCTCTTCTCCTCTCTTCCACATACATTTGAATTACACAATGTGCTCTAACGCTTTTTCTTTTGAAGGCTCAAACAAAACTAAAAATATGTCTCCATGCTCACTTCCCAGACAAAGTAGGAATATTCTTCACTACGTGCTCCCGTGGGAAGCCGACAGCCCACCTACAACAAGGAAGAAAGTGGCATAACCGCCTTTCTGAGAGAGCCACGCAGTCCCTTCAGTCCTTCAATATGCAAACATTGTTTGACTTAATCCACCCTAACGATGCAAATTTATGCTGTTAATTATTTCTCGCTGAATCGTATCCTGGCTAAACGTTTTCAGATATGCAACGGGGACATCAGACTCCATAAAGTATTCAGAGGGAGCGAGAGAAGACATTATTCAGGATTACTCTTTTTTTATTTCTTTTTCATTTGCATCACCTCCACAAAATGAATTTGCATTCGCCACATTTTACCACTCCTAATATGGGCAATGTTGTTGTGTGTGTGTGACCATAGATTTGGCTGCTGAAGTGTCCTCTTCGAGATAAGCTCCTTTAGTGCAAACCTTGTCGGATAGGAAATTCTGCACTGAGTCTACAAATGCTGGCTCATTCTCTGCCATTGTAATCCTTTGGCAACTAAATACAATTCCTTATGTAAACCTCCGATATATGACACATGCACACTAAAGGTTAAAAGTTTCATAGAGCAGAAACCGTTCTGCTTGTGATAAAATTATTATTGTGTCAATGTGATTACAGTGAAGATGAGTACTTTCAAGCAGGCGTCTTTAATTTTCCTTGCAGTTTAATTAAAAATGCAAATTTTCAGTAGGATATTTAGTAGCCTTATTTTTTTTTGAAACAATAGTAACATATGCCAGAAAAGCTTCTACAACCTTCGACAGTTCGAGTGAGTGGGCCGGTGCATGTGTTTGACGGTGTAGGCAGAGAGAGCCAACGTATTCAGCTTGTTCTGCTATACGTTCTTCACAAGCTGACAGATGTTGTTTTTGGTAGCATCTGTAGTTTAGCAGGTGGCCACAGTGGATGAACTGAGGTTCTGCACCAACACCCAGCACAAGTACTGGAGCATTCATTTCCAGTGTAATTCAGCTGAAGATAAATAAGAATTATTTTGAACCACGAATAATGAAAAAGTAACTTGACCCAAATAGAAATGTATTAGGTCGCCTTTATTGTCACATTACTTTTCCTGTCTTACTGATGACTAAAGGCACCATTGTGAGGCTTTGTGGTTTCTGGCTTTTAATTAAAGACCTCTTCAAAACCAGTTAATGCACCCAATGCCTCCAAAACGAAGTAAGCAAGTCTTTGCAGTCTTTTCTTACTCAGTTTCATGAGGATTGCACCTGGGAGGATTTTCAGTAACCAGGTGAGGCCATTCAAAAGGTGACCAGTGGAATATTTTGCCTTCTAAATGTGTTTGTATGTAATTAGAGTGCAAATAGAACTATTGACTCTCTGTACCAGCCGATATTTTGGAATGCTTTACGATATAAAGTCTTTCCAGATCAGTTCAAGTTCCACATAGTCACAGAGCTTTGATAACAAAGCTATGTGTGAAGCTGCAGTTTAGTTTTTCTGTAACATGAAATCTTTGGTTACATGTTGTATCCATGTAGATAAGCAACAGCAGTAGCCATTATCAAACATATGGTGTAACTGCAGTTGTTTGGATCCTTGTTTGCACGTGGCTTATCATTAATGAGAATAGGGCATATACACTGAATTTATAGCTGTGGCGTTAAATGACCACTGACAACAGAACAGAACTCTTCCAAACAAATCCATCACGGCATCTATTCGAACACATCCACTTCTGTGCACCGGGCTTTTGTCTGAAAGGTGGCGTTGAGCCCGAGCCAAAGATGTTGCTCAGCTGCTGCAGTGCATTTCTCAACCCAATGACTCTCCAGATGGCAGGTATCTTTAGTGCTCAGCTCCTTGTCCTGAGCTGCGACAGCTCTGCCGCGCTCCACCGAGCTGCAGCGAGCCCGCCCTCCCTCGGTACTTTTAATGGACTTTAATTTGAAACACATGATCAGGACAATACAGACAGTGCACTTGCTAGCACAATGGAGATAATAGGGGCCCTCTTTATGCATCTGGGGGCAGCAATTCAAACTATAATTATTCCATGTGGGGGGAAAAGACTTCTTGAAGGCCTGGGATGAGGCTAGCTGCTTTACATTAGATACAAATGGTGAGGTGCTGGTTCATGCACATGTCAAGCTGGGCTGTACATGGCAGGCTAAACCTGAAGCCATTCTAGGAATTCTAATGAACTTCAACAACCAATGTAAGCATTAGAGGGGGGGCGGGTTTCTCCAAAAATAAGTTGTTTCAGTTCTCGGTCAGCTAAACAGAATAAAGTCCACGTACACCATTTGATGTCATGCGAGAACACATACGGTACCTGAGTGACTGCCAGGCAGGTGTGCAGCCTGTTCTCATTTGATATGTACTGTAGCTATAAGGCACTGAAGTAATGAGGAATCAGCGAAGAAACCTGCAGGAGGTGGTGCAGTGTGAAAGCGAACACAAAGCCAGAGGGAATCTGTTTGCTAAACCTGACTGGGCACGTATTAGTGTCTGACACTGATAATCATGCAAGATAATATTTTAATTTGTTGAGCAAATGCTGCTAACACGTGGTTGCAAATCACAATGAGTTTGTGCTGTGATCCACTTTTTTTGATCTGTGAAACAGTCGAGTGGAGTCAAATCCATTTGCAAGAATTTCAATCAGGAGAAACACCTTTAACCTCAGGAACAAAACAATCTGTCATTTCACATTGAAGCTTTCAGGATAAGTTTAGCTATCAGTGTTGATTTCACTGTTACTTTGGAACGTGTTGTTGTAATCACATTACATTTGTCTGCAATGCAGTACTAATCCAACACGTTCACGATAGATGGATAGAAACTCAAATGACTGAACATGAGTATTATTTGCTAAGGGTCAAAATTGTTACAGCAAAACATGACAGCGAGGCTCTACATGCATCTGGACAATCAGCACATCTACACAATCAGAGACTCCCAGAGCCAAAGCGATGCTCACACAGAGCTTGATTTTCAACAGTTACCTGTTTGCTCGTTCCTACAGCACAATCACTGTCACCACAACCTGTTTCTGTGGGCTGTTGGATGGAGATTTGCATGGATACGTGGGCAGATGAAAAGTTTAATGTTATATTGTTAACTTCCCAAACAATGTTGTGGAATAACAAAAAAGTGAAATTACTGTCTTTTATATAAAAACAACCTCAGTGCTGCTCGTCGTGTAATAGAAAGAAATTCTGTCAGATGCAGATGTGATCAAACATTGCCTCGGAACATCGTTTTTGATTACAATAGCCTCCAACTGCCGTTAAAAGCTCTGCAAAACGCTTGTCCAAAAAGGTGTGTTTCCCTCCAGCAGCTAAAACCGCTGCAGAAACTCTTTTGAACCCTGACTGGATTCATAGAGTAACTTGCTCATGTGCAGCACCTGCAATAAAAATACAAGAATGAGCCGTAGAAAAAAATCTGGATGATTTTGTCCTTTCATTCTGCCTCTGGCTTTTAATTAGGGCTATAGGCTAACAATTATTATAATTAGCAGTTAATCTGAAGATTATTTTCCTGATTAAATGATAGTTCATTTATTTTTAAGATGCCATAAAGTGGGGGGAAAAAAACCTATTCCCTAATTTTCCAAGGTGACACTTTCAAGTGTTCCACCAACACCCCCAGATATGTTCAGACAGAAAAGCGCAGTACAACAGCAGCTCTGCTTAAGGAAGGACGTTTTTTTTTTCTTGAGCTTCAGAAAAGCATTGACAGGTGTCCTTGTCATTATTAATTACTCATCTGACGATGCAGTGATTATTAAATTGCTGTTAGTAAACTATTCAATCAAAAAACTAGGTTTGCAATTTGAAAAGGAGGTCTTGGTGCACTTTTGTAGAGATACAGTGGCGAGTAGGAAGCATGTTATAGATTGGACTGCTGTGTTTACGGCCTCTCACTCAGAAGAGTCCAGACGGCACATTTGCATAGCCCCTGCCTGTACCTCTCCATATAGGATCATTCCTACTGCTGTATACTTTGCAGGCTCAATAAATTGTGGGGTATAAAACCCGTCCTCATCTTTCCCCCCCATACGGGATATGCCCAGCCGATGTCAACAGTAGCCATTTGATTTAGAGCACTGTACACAGATGCATCAAGAATTTATAGGGGACTTAATTAGGAGTTGTAAAAGTGACTTATAGTAATTGTGTGGGACACAGGGCCCTATAATGTGGCAGTTATCATTTCCATAATTCCAAAGTCTTGATTCTGTTCTCAGAACTTTTATGTCTTGCTAGAACTGTTTGTGCTTTGATCTTAATGCAAAGAGCTTTTCTGGGTGGCAGAATGTTACCGCTGCAATTCTGCAGAGGAAACAGTGCAAATGAAACACGGCAGTAAACCCACGCTTTACTCTCTTACTGCAGTGTGTCACTGAAACGATGTTGAGGCCATCAGGGCAAAAGGCATGACGAAATTGTATCAAACTTGAAGCACAGAGGAATTATACTCTTGAGTGAATTTGCTACATTTTTTTCTGTTTAATTTCTCTATCACAAACTAGTGGAAACTTCATTTTGAGTCATTTTGAAAACTGCAAATTAGGCCAGATGGTGACAACATGCCTGGGAAATCACCATTTTAAAGGTTCAGCCCATCGAATGGCCTTTATCAGTTTTTTTTTCCGCTCATCCACCATTACTAGGTGGATGAGGAGGTTGTTATTACCTCAATGAGTGGAGGTCGTTTGGCCCGCTGGATGGAAATGGAAATGGCAGTGTTTCCTGGTTAAAATGGCAACACAAATCCATGTTTGGAAGTAAGAGAGGTTGCAGAGACTTATGCCATGGTTATGGTTTATGTATTTGTCATGGAATTGTCATGCAAACACAGCTCCATAATCATTTCTGCTCAAGCTGTCACCTTGTCCTGATGACGTGGTCCTTCTATGTTGTGCCATGCATTTATGGAGTGACTGTTTGGTCTCTCCAATGTAGAGGTCTGAATATTCCTCGCTGCACTGGACAGAATATACTATGTTGTTTAGTTTGTGTTTGGGAGTGTTGTCCTTGGGATGAACCAGTTTTTGACTGTGTGGCTGTGTCTGAAGAACACTGGGATGCCATGTTTGGAGAAGACTCTGATCCCATATGTGTCAGGAGTATTGGAGCAGTTGAGACACATTTTTTCTAAACACAGTGTCACTGTGGTTTTTAAACCCCAAAACACGTAGCACCCAAAATTGGTCCACCTCAAGGATCAGGTGACCCGACACAGAGTAACGTAGTGTACGCTGTTAAGTGCCAGGAGGATTGCCAGGATTCATACATCAGGGAAACCAAACAACCTCTGCCAAAGACGATGGCACAACACAGAAGAGCCACCTCGTCAGGCCAGGACTCTGCAGTCTATTTACACCTACAGGCCTAAGGGTACATCTTTTGCCATCTTATAATGCTGTGATTGCAGCCATTCCCCAACTTTCTGTGAATGGTACTCATGGCCATTGATCAGTGGTCTTTGATCAGTGGGTTTTGGTCAGTGGTTGTTGATCAATGGTCATGAGAATTTGCATAATTAAGATTAAGCTACTGACCTCCCAGCCCATTGTTCCTTCAGTAGGCTGGTTTCAGTCATTATGCAAATGTACTGTTTATAAGATTGGGGGAAACTTGCAGTCAGCTGAGGGTGAAGACGTCACCTGGATGAGTGACGAAACGTTTCTCCCACAAAACGCTACGTCCAGATGAACAGAATCAACTTTTGGAGATTTACTTACCTGGATGATTGAGCATGCATCAAGACAAATAGCCCATAGGTGTGAATGTGAGTGTGAATGGTTGTCTGGCCTCGTGTGTTAACCCTGCGACAGACTGGCGACCTGTCCAGGGTGTACCCCGCCTCTCGCTCTATGACAGCTGGGATAGGCTCCAGCGCCCCCCGCGACCCTGAAAAGGATAAGCTGAAGTGAATGGATGAATGGATGTATTCCTTTCCCTTGAATGTGTTGGGCCAGCTGAGCCTTGCCCACTAGCTTAGAAACTCAAAAATAGGGGAGGCCACGAGTGTTTTGAGTTCTTATTGATCTTATTCCAGAGTTCTATAGTCAAATGTATCTGTCTTATCCTTTTGCTTAGAAGTTGGTTTTATGCTCGCCATAGAATGAACTCTGCTCTGTGTCTCCTGACTCTGGATCCAAGGAGCAAACTCTTTGAAACACGTCTGCTTTGTCTGCATCTTGGGTTAAAGTGGAGGTGGTTTCTGCAGTCCGCTAGTTTTCTTGAATCACTTTCATCCTCTCAGATCAATAGAAGGGTGTTCCTGCCAAGGCGAGGAAATATGTCCGTGTAGGTTAAAAAATAGCATTTTGCTTTTAGTCATTCCTAAGCTCTGCATTTAAGGCTCTGACTGGTTCAAATGTTTCCAAGCATTTCAAATACTGTCAGTGAGAGTAACCAAAAGATAAGATATGTGGGCAGTGATTCACATCTCAGAGTATGGCTCACCACCATAACAATTTGTTTGAGTAGATTTTGAACAATCCTCTGGGGATACGTCTTAAATTCAACAATACACAATCTTTTTGTGAAACTGCTGTCTTACCACAGATTTGCCCCCATGAAAACAGTTGATAGTGAGGTCTGGTGATTGTCTGCGATTGCCTTGGGTCTGGAAAAGTTGTTTTTATGCTATAAACAAGCGTTATTCTTTTCCTTTTTTTATCAACATGGAGGCCAAAATCTTAGACAATAGCGACCCTGCCACAACCTCTCTGATGTTCATCAGATTGCATCTGTTGCTTTGAAAAACTACATAAACAGACTGAAGAACTGGAGAATCCGAGAAGTAGGAGAGCAATCCTAGACATATCTATCCACTTTTACTTCCCATTGCCTCAAGCAAAATCCATAATGTTTTATTTAGTGGGTGGGAGTCTCATAATGGTTGGAAATCCAGTCAGAATGGGCTGTTGCAGGGGTCAAAAACAGCCTACACAGACCTCCTATCTCTAATTGGCTGGTGTTAGACATTTTATCCTATGCTCTGAGGATAATGGTTTGCCTCATGTTGTGCCTTTTTTTCACTGCAGGCTTTTTCCCCCAACAGTTCACAGTGAGAGTTAAAGAAAGCTGTGATCATGATCTCAGCTGTTTCTTTCTATGACATATACTGGACTCGTTGGCAGCCCCACAGCTAACGAGTAGTTTGTGTTAGTTTGCAGCAGAAAACTAGCAGCGGGGTCAGGTCTCATGTTGTCATGAAACACATGTCGTTGTGTCTGCGTGGGGTTTCCTCAGCATCACTCGTTTTGTAATTGATTTCCATGGCACACAGCTACTGCAGAGTGGTCATGTATCTTTTATTTTAATTCATATTTCATTTTGAGCAAAGTGCACTTGCACTAGGCTTTAAAAAGCAAATGCAATAATTTACATTTTTACCAAGCCTTACCACCAACTCTCAAAAAACAGTAAGAAAAGGAAGTAATAAAAAAGCTTCATGAAATGTATTTTACAGTGCTTTATGGGTAATCTCTCTTGTGAGAAACCAGAGTTTGAATCTATTCATTTCTCATTTAGGTTCCATCTGTGTTTGATTTAACTCACTTCCCAGTCTCGATTTGTTTCCTGTAAAGCACGAAGCCTCGAGGAGGAGAAAATAAACAAAAAAACAAAAGCACGAATCAACACAGAAACTTTAAGATTTATTCCCTCCAATGTGAAACCCAATAACCCAATGGAACTGCTAAGCTAAACGTCGTGAAACAAAACCTGTTTTATATGCCCGCACGTCCAAAGCACACTTGAACTGGTTTGATGGCTAAATCTGATAAAACCAGTGCTGCCTGGAATGAATTTCTTATGAGACTTGAACTTGGGGACCTTTACTGTGATCTAATCCACAGAGCGATACTATGATAGACCTTATGTGTAAACAGACTTGAGTCTGTTTCCCTGTATCTCATTTAACACGAATTATTCCTACGATCAGAATATTTGAACCCGTGCAGGTCACAGGATGATTGCGTTTGAGGCACCTGACCAGTGGAAGGCTCGTACTGCATCCTGAAGATTTGCATATTTTGTAGATTGTTTACAAAACCAAATGCACACGTACTGGGATTGACATTCGGACTGGGTCTGTATTCTTTATTTTTATTCCTAATTCTTGCACTAATTCCAGTTATAATTTTTTTTTTTTTTTTGGATTCAAAGTTATTTTTTGGTGCACCTTCAAGCTTCACTGCCATTTCCTTCCTTTAACTTTAACTTTGAGATGTTTTTAGCTTTGTTATTACGGTCGCTCGGCTTTGTTAATCACTTTGAGATTATAAAAATGCTAAAAAAGGCGTTAAACTGAAACCTGAATTGTAGATTATTTAAATTTTAATATCAACATCTTCTGGACTGTCATGTCATGTTATGGCCAGTTGCGCTTGTTTTGATTGATTGGATGCTGGATTCCTTCCAGGGTGTCAAAGCATTGATCTTTAAATGTGATTATCATTTTTGTGTAAAAGTTGTCGGGAGTGCTCAGTGGTGAGTGAAGGTTTTGTCGGTGAGACCAAAACACTCCACTGTTCACGGTGCAGGATGTGGCGGCGGACGCTGTCACGCTGGATGTTCTCCCTCAGATGGTTCAGCACGTCACAGTACAACTCGTTTGATGGACTGGCCTTGGACGATACGTTCATGGTGAAAAACCCTACAAGTGTTTGAAGTTGTTGGTGAAATTGGTAAGAACAGGACTTCCACTAAGCTAAATCGTTATGGAGCTGCCAGAGAAGGCGACATTGAAATCTCGAAATTTGAACCAGGTTCAATGATTTTTAAAAGTGGAACCAGATGCAGGATCAGGTCAGACATGAACACATAAAAAAGACATGTAGAGATACTTCTAGAAAAGACCAATTGGTACAAACATACATTAGGATTATGAGGATTATGAGGGATGTTGAAATGTAGTGCTGTGTGGTATACGAGAGGCAGTGCTGTCGAATGATCTTTGTGCTTCTTGTTTTGCTTTATACTCAAGCTTCGGCAGTATATGTGCATGCATCACTACTTCGGGTTATTTTTGAAAATGGCGATTCTACTTCACTGCTTGATTTTAAAACTTTATTTTAACCTAAAGTTTAAAAAAATTGTTGAAACTTTAATACTAAATATTCCTCTACAAACCACATCAGCTTTGAGTAAAAGGAAAAAATCTCTTCAGCATTTTGTCCGTCTTAACTTTAATGACAACAGAATATGAGCTGCATGGAGGTTTAAAGCTAATACTCCATCTTATCCCTTAATGACCTGACTATGCTCCAAAGAGATATTTGCCTCGTCAGGATTTATTTGAGCTTTCTTAGACTTTGGGTGACCCTTGAAGTGTCGGTTTGGTCAAGCACAGGTGAGGATGAAGGAAAGTCCATGATAGTCAGCACTTCTTCATCTTCTTTGGTTCTCAAGCACCTCTTCAAAGCTTTGAGCTTCGAGACGACGCTGGAATATTCCTTACACGTGTCTTGTGTTCCTCCTGTTACTCCCACAAATCACAAAAAACTTGGATTCTTCAGACAATGACCATATTTTACTTCTCCCGTGAAACGCTGGTATATCTTAGCGCACTCAAAGCGTTTGGCCTTGTTTCACCTTTTGAGTAATGGTTTCGAGATGCCACTAGTCCTCTGAGAGCACTGCTACACACCATGCTTCTGAGAGGACTTTTGCTGACTGGATTCTCTCGTATTTAGCAGATTCTGCATCTGCATGTTGGAGTTGTTTCCTGTCGTACAATGAGCAATGCTTGATTTATTGATCTCCTGATCTCAGCTTTGGTGTGCCTGATTTTGTTTTCTATTCAGCTAATCCAGTTTCCACAAAGTGTTTCCCCCCTTCATTCCTGCTGTGATTTGGCACTGAGAAAGCACCTCTTACCTTTGAATAACTGCAGACACCCACTATCATGAAGCTACTTGGTAAACAATATCTTTCATTCCAACAGCAGCTGCAGTTGTTGACAGTGCTGCTGTTATTTTGTGACGTTGTCACTGTTGTTTCCACAATTGCAGGTTATTTATTCATTTTTGTAGGTCTTTTCCTAAACATTTGAGCTGCTCTAAAAGGGAATTTCTCCTGTGGGGATCACTAAAGTTTTTTTAAGTGATCTATCTAATGTTGGACACCTAAGGCACTCCTATATTGCTATTACTATAGCAACAGTCAGCTGTGACCGGCAGATGAGATGGCCCCGCCCCTCCCTGAGCCTGGTTCTCTTGGATGTTTCTTCCTGTTAAAAGGGAGTTTTTCCTTCCCACTGTCATCAAAGTGCTCATAGGGGTCATATGATTGTTGGAGTTTTCTCTACAATATAAAGCGCCTTGTTGTGATTTGGCGCTGTATAAATAAATTGAATTATACATTTTGGGTGGGAAAAATGAGGTTTGGCTTTATATTTCTGTATATATATATATATACTAATATATTCTCAAAAATATCAATTCATCTTTTTTTATTTTACATTATCTACTTCTCTGAGTGCTGTTGCTCTCACGTGTACATCTAGGTCTGAAACGGAACAATAGATAAGACGGTGAACTTCTATTCTTTGACAAAAGGTGAACCAGTTTGACCCAAATTAAACTTTTGAAGCTAATTTATAAAATCGCAATTACTGGACAATTCGGTGTCAGTTGTCCACTTGCAATTGGACAACTGACACTCAATCAACCGTCATCTGAACATTACCTGCAACCTAATGCAGAGCTCGAGACACGATGAATGTTTTCTAAACCTCGGATCATCATGAATAGACGAGTTTTAACTAACATGCTCACTGCAATTCCTCAATCACCATTTAAGCTCTGTCCTTCGTTGGTGACTTTTCTTGCCGACTCCATTGGTGGCGTGGCAGCCGGCCGGCCACTCTTTTGATTTATTGAACTGAGTGGGAAGCTGTGAAGCTTACTTTGTGACAGCTCAGAACCTTTAAAATTTAAGATGTCATTGAACTGATGAATGGAGAGAGGATAGGCTGTGCCTGCCCACTGCCATCATATGTCACTGTCCAAAGTGATGAGGGACCCTGCCTGTCGCCCTGTTACACCGACCAAAAGCCTCCAGTGGGGAATCTTTCTTTACTGAGCTGAATCAATCAGAAATCAAATTTTCTGCAGAATATGTGCCTATGGGTGCTGTACTTTATTAGACTCTGTGCAACTTCATAAAGGCTTGGACAAATGTTTGCCTGCAGTTAATAAGAGATCCATGCCTTAAAAACACATGGGACACTACGATGAATGCATTGGTCTCCTTTATATTTTTATGAATGTCTCTCAAAAATATGGAGTCCAAGTGCTGATTGTAGGACAGAATAAACCTACAGTTTAAGAGGTTAAACATGTAAAGTCTTGTGATCAATAATTCATAATTGAAAAACAGCAAAGCACACTGCTTTGTTTAAATAACAAAAAA
>NW_005187664.1:66338-81093 GCF_000239375.1 Pundamilia nyererei | reverse complement strand
CCTTCTTCCTGATGTTGCTGTCATTCGGAACCGCTACATCGATCACTACGGCCGTCTTCTTCTGTTTGTCTACCACCACTATGTCCGGTTGGTTAGCCATCACCATTTTGTCCGTCTGTATCTGGAAGTCCCACAGGATCTTAGCTCCTGTGGGAGCTATATATATATATGTACACTAATATATTCTCAAAAATATCAATTCATCTTTTTTTATTTTACATTATCTACTTCTCTGAGTGCTGTTGCTCTCACGTGTACATCTAGGTCTGAAACGGAACAATAGATAAGACGGTGAACTTCTATTCTTTGACAAAAGGTGAACCAGTTTGACCCAAATTAAACTTTTGAAGCTAATTTATAAAATCGCAATTACTGGACAATTCGGTGTCAGTTGTCCACTTGCAATTGGACAACTGACACTCAATCAACCGTCATCTGAACATTACCTGCAACCTAATGCAGAGCTCGAGACACGATGAATGTTTTCTAAACCTCGGATCATCATGAATAGACGAGTTTTAACTAACATGCTCACTGCAATTCCTCAATCACCATTTAAGCTCTGTCCTTCGTTGGTGACTTTTCTTGCCGACTCCATTGGTGGCGTGGCAGCCGGCCGGCCACTCTTTTGATTTATTGAACTGAGTGGGAAGCTGTGAAGCTTACTTTGTGACAGCTCAGAACCTTTAAAATTTAAGATGTCATTGAACTGATGAATGGAGAGAGGATAGGCTGTGCCTGCCCACTGCCATCATATGTCACTGTCCAAAGTGATGAGGGACCCTGCCTGTCGCCCTGTTACACCGACCAAAAGCCTCCAGTGGGGAATCTTTCTTTACTGAGCTGAATCAATCAGAAATCAAATTTTCTGCAGAATATGTGCCTATGGGTGCTGTACTTTATTAGACTCTGTGCAACTTCATAAAGGCTTGGACAAATGTTTGCCTGCAGTTAATAAGAGATCCATGCCTTAAAAACACATGGGACACTACGATGAATGCATTGGTCTCCTTTATATTTTTATGAATGTCTCTCAAAAATATGGAGTCCAAGTGCTGATTGTAGGACAGAATAAACCTACAGTTTAAGAGGTTAAACATGTAAAGTCTTGTGATCAATAATTCATAATTGAAAAACAGCAAAGCACACTGCTTTGTTTAAATAACAAAAAACCTTTAATAAATGGTGGGAGTGCTCATCACTATCAACACACAGGCTTCACCGGAGCACATAAAACAACAGACAGAAAGGAGAAAACTGATAAGGGCTCGTCAAGGCTGCTGCCAGCTGCCAATGATTATTTTCTCAGGTGTGGTTAGGAACAGGTTTGTACACAATTGTGCTGTGATGCATTTCTAGGATGAGCACCCGCAAATTAACAACAGAATATCCCACATAACCATACAAACCTGCTTGTAAAAGAAAAATATTTACAGGTAAAGTGTGAAACAGCTAAACTAATGGTCCACAGCTTTAAGATCAGACATGTTATTTAGAATAGAATAGAATCGAATTCAACTTTATTGTCATTGCACATGCAAAGGTACAGGGCAACGAAATGCAGTTTTTACTGCAGTTCCTCCCATCTTAAGATATTTCGATGATTTGTATGCTTTCAATGAGTCTGGGTTATGCATGGGGTATGTATGGCATTTGTGTGCTCAGCTTTTCTCTCAGTTAGTTGTATATTTTGTATATTTTTTAGGAATATAGGTATTATGTATGTACTACAGGAGTTGTATCGTGTTGAAATATTTGTTTTCATTCTTGAAAATATGTTTGTTGCATCGTGTCAGAGAAACTTTGACAAAGGAGGTGATAAAGCAATGAACCTTGGATAGATAGGTAATAGATTTAATCAGTACAAAACTTTACTTTGTAGTATGATTATCCATCTGTCCATCCGTCCACTCGCAGTGACCTCTATCCCAAATATGAATGACAAACAGTTACAGAGATTTCAGTTTGAGTTCAATTTAATCACAACATCAACGTCCAGTATAACCAGACTCAGGGATGGGCAGCCATCTGCTGCGACTGACTGGGGATGAGGCAAGGAAGACAGGACAAAAGACACACTGTGGAAGAGAGATTAATAACTACTGATGGACTGCAAACATACTGATAGTGAAAAGAGGTGAGTGAAGGAAACACTGTAAATAGAATAGAGACTAATGAAGCAACGCGCTAGGCCAGAGGCTGCAGTTTAGGAAAGGCCTCATTGAGGATCAGCATTGGCTCTTGGGCCCTGCCCACCTGCCACTCCACCACTCATGAGCAGAGTACTCAGTGAGTGGTTTTCAATGTATTTCAAATGAAGTTTGATGATGCTGCAGGAGAGGAGATCAGAAGTTAACCGTAGACAGTGAGATGGATGCATTTGATGCTGAAGGCTTGTAATGAGCAGCGACAGCTGAGTGTAGAAGCGGAACGTGAGAAACCGGTGCATAATTTAGATAAAAATTGATGCAGATGTGATAAGGTTTACAGTAAGCATTTTAATTTACAGGAATAGAGGGGTACGGGAGACAAAGCAACAATGAACATTTGGAAAAGCTGGTTGAAACTCGAACTGAACTGAAGTTCTAAATTTAGCCACAAAGTTGGCTTCAGCCTCAGATGGTTATATCGACCAAGGCTAGTTTGTCTGCATAGAACATGGATCACTCAACTGATTGCATCAAGTTTCTGTGAGTAAGAACTCGGTGGTACCTGCCATGGCACGAGGAACTTGGAAGATGATAACTGTCAACGTCCCATATAGCATTTTTGTTATTAGATATTCAGTATGAGGCTTTGTAAGGGTGTCAGCAGAGATTAACCTATTGATACTTGGTGTACAGGGGCTTACAGTATAGACTACAGGATTTTGTGGCTGCTGTAGTGGAAAGCAGGATCAGTTGTACTGTAGAAGGGAGAAGTGGACGTCGGTGGTTCAAAGATGTAGCATCCAGTTTTCGTAGCTACAATAAAAATGAAATTAGCAGTATTTGCAGCAGCTTGTACTGAGAAGCTTGATAAGGAGGGAAGCTGAACTGTTAACTCATCACTAACCGAAGATTGCTAACATGTAAAAGTCATTTAGGGACAGTGACAGTGTGAAACATTTCTGTAAAGGAGGATAAAAGAAAAGAAAAGTATCATCTCTGTGCTACAGATAAGAGGAAAACCCTTTTGAAAATGCAGCTGTTGTCACGTTTCTCGATGGTTTCTGGCCAAAATGATACGATTCCTTAAAACGGTCTGAAATTAGAACAAATGGGTTTGTGGTGCAAGTGGACATTTATAGACATATGATGGGAAGGGAAAGGTTCAGCTCTCGAAATTCAAATAAATGATGTCTGGTAATTGTTTTTCTTCAAGGCTATTGTTTACCGTGTGTTGTGCTGGGGATGTGTTTGCTTACATAGCTTTTATACTAAGATGGATGCAGCTACAGCGACATCACTCACTGGTTAGATGGCCCTATTTTGAAGCCTCAGTTTCAGCATTTTGATTGCTGTATTAGTATTTTTAGAAAGAAATGCCTTGAGGTGGATCACAACAAAGAAATTGAGTATACTGCACATTTAAGCAGTAGCAACTTCTCAATTGCAAGCTATAGCCACACCTTAAAGCATCACCTGCTTCGTTGCCCATTTTAACCTCCTAGAACATGGCGTCTACAAGAGCCTGATATCCACTTACCAGGACATTATACAGCCACTGTGGAGCTCATTTTCCTCAGAAACAAAAATCAGCTACAAAACAAAACTGGTAATTCTTTGTTTTTATATTCATCAGGTCTCAATCAGCCCAAATAGCACAGAGAAATTGAAAATGTATGCCATGAACAAGTTCGGATCTTGGGAGGTTAAATAAGATTGGAGGACAATTTATAAGTTAAGCTCATCAGACTTGGTGTTAAAATCCATAAGAACAATTATCCTAGTGTCTTGTGCTTTGGGTGGGGGAGGGGTAAAAACTTCTTTGGGGTAATCAGGTTGGAACCCCCCTTCATTAGTTCTATAGATAGGCCCTCAACATCTCCAGAAAGGCAATAAGACAGACTTAACACCAGGCTTGTACTTCATCCAGCTGATCTTTGTTCGCTTCATAATTTTTATGGACAGAATTTCTAGGAGGGATGGAGGGTTCCATATTGTTAATATCACAGCTTGTTTATGATGATGTCGTCCTGGTAGCTTCAAGTTCCACTAGGACTGTTTCCAGTCGATTGAAAATTGGTCGACATGAGGGCATTTCCAAGTCTGAAAGCATGGGTCTCAGCCGGAAAAGGGTGGCGTGTAGTTTACCAGTGGGGGGACTTAAGGTATTGCAATGTTCGTTCATGCGTGAGAGAAAAGTCCAGTGGTTGATTGACAGATGGATTAGTAAAGCATCTTCAGTAATGTGGACACTGTACCAGTAATGTTGTTGTTAAGAAACAACTGACATGAAGGCAAAGCTATTTATTGACTTGGCGATCTACATTTCTACCATCATTTAAAGCAACTGTGGGTAATGGTTGAAAGAATAAGATTAGTATGCAAAAAGAGCAACATGTTTTAGTTAATCCGAATTTTTACAAGTTGATGGCCAGTATTTGAAGTCAGCGTATAATGCAGCTGCATTTAGTATAAATGGGAAAATACATTTGCCTGTTCATAAACTATTTGAAGATATCCATTCAGATGATGCTGAAATTTTGTAACTTTCTCTTTAAAACAGCTGCAGCAATGAAAAATCCATTACCGTTTATTACCAAACCTATCTTCAGTGTTAAATGTTAAATTTATAAAATAGAGAATCTTCTTTGTACAATCTTTGGCTCTAATGTGCCTGGACATTTATAGTTTGTATTTAATGAGATAATGCCAATATCATTTAAACCACAAATTTGTAATGGAAAAAATAACATTCTCAGTCAAAATCATCAAAATAAGAAAACATCAGAGGTTTCAGGGTGACATCAGCCATTTATATGAACTAATTACTCAGAAGTTTTCAAAACAAGTAAAAGAAAAAAGAAGAAAACAATGAAAGAATAAGATTGTGGATACAAGCAGAGATGAGCTTCCACTCCTGTGAAGGCTGGCAGCTGACGTCAGCCTCACTATATCTGAGAACAGTGCTCTGATGAAAATGCTACGTTGAAAAACTAAGAGCCAAGTGTGTTTATTAAAAGTATTTTAATTTTTGCAAAGCAGTGTGTCGGCATTGTTTCTATTTCTTGCTCATAGTGTGTGTCCTTGGATGCACGTGTTTTAATATCTGCATTTGTAAAGTGGTGCTCCCCAGCTAACTCGTTTGCATTTATTCTGTTCGTGAAGAGGCAAATAAGTGAAATCCAATGAATCACACCAACTTTAAATTAGATGATGAAGGTAGCCTGCCTACCTGGTGACATAGAGCTTCCCCTGCAATGCTGACAAAATACATTTGCAGCAGGTGACAAATGTGTATATTTTTTATCAGAGTAATTACAGATTTGCTGTGATAAAAGACAACAAGTGGGAACATTAGCATAGCCCTCAAATGGGGCTACCGACTCACAGAGCTGCATGAAAATAATAATGCACAGGCCCAGCAAAGGTGCTGTTTCTACAACATCAATCAATAGAGACTTGGAAAATGCACCAGGGTTATTAATCGTTTGCTCGAGCACAAGAAAATGTAATTAGTACATTAAAATTGGGCCACTGACTCCATGCTATGATCCTGTATGCCAGCTGAGCTATATATCATTCCATGCATTTGTGGAAATTCCAATGACAGATGTAAGGGTTTGGAGAAAAGTTTGTATGTCCAACATTGATTTTTAGGACTAAAACCTCCCAAAGATCTTCAAGTACTTACTCATCAAGCGGAAGTTGGCCACATTATATACATTATTATATTAAAAAATTCCCCTTTCACTCCTGTGGCTGGTCTTTATCCTTCAAGCTCAGGTCTTCTACCAGAGCGTGAGGGTCCTACACAGTATTGTTGCTGTTCCTAGGACTGTGCTCTTCTGGACAGAGATCTCAGATGTCTGAGATCTAGGAGGCAGAGGTCTACCACACCAGGCATGACCCCAGGTGCAGGCTGTGTAAAGATGCCCCTGAGATAATCCAGCACATAACAGCAGGGTGCAAGATACTAGAAGGCAGGGCATACATGGAACGCCTGTGCCGAGTATAATACAGATGTTGCTGGAAGTCAAAATCGTTGACCCCCCCTTAGGATGGTCAAGATTGACCGAGCTAAGATCCTGTGGGAATTCCAGATAGTAGTGGTTGAGAAGGAGAGGAAGAAGGCTGTAGTGATAGATGTAGCTATACTGAATGAACATGGAACACGACAAGCTCAGGCTGAGAGAAGAACTCGAAAAGATGTGGAGGGTGAAGGTAACAGCCGTCCCAGTGGAAATCGCAGCATTCAATGAAGTGACTCCAAAGATAGGAACAACATCCGAGACCTCTGCCCAGAAGAGCTAAGATACTGTGCAGGTCCATCAAGCTTCCAGGCTTCTGGAAGAGGACCTGAGCTTGAAAGACAAATACTGCCTGCAGAGGCAAGAGGGGAATTATATGTGTGTGTTATTTGCATAAATGCTTCATTTTCAGATCTATACCTCTTATTAGTAACACGAGAAGGGAATAGAGAGGCCTCGGTGTGTGATAAAATGCTAGCTTGAATGGTTGGTCATTGATGATGATAGCATTTCAGTGGTATGGCAGCCCATCTACCGATAATGCCCCAGGCTAACCTCCACCCTGAAATTTACCAGTCGTGTCTAAAAAGCACTCATCATCTCTTGTGATTAGGATCCAGATGAATGGAGAAACATGTTCATCTTGCTAAAAGACTTGTTTCCCCCCCTTTCTCTCATATCTCTGCAGCTGTACAGCTCGGTAGACTTCGGAAGAAAATGGCAGCTCATCCACGAACACGTCACGCCAAACAGATTCTACTGGTGAGTCACTCATTCTCACATCTCCACTTTTCCCCCTTTTTATTCTGCTCCATTCCTCTTCCCCAAAGTTTTGTTTGCTCAGGAATGCAGAAAGTGTTGCTCGTGTTTGGGGCGACTGAGCAAGTGATATTGATGGCTTAGAACAAGCTATGTGACTGACTGGTGATGCTGCTAAAATTCTGCACATTTTCTATCCCTTGATACAATCAGGCAGAGATTAATCTCCTTCTTCAGAATGCGCTTTGCATTCAACGTCCGAGGGCATGTCGCATTCCACTTCATTTCTCACACTCACACCCTGTTCATATCAGGCGTCCTGCAAGACCAAATTATTATTTTTACATTTGCAGTAGAAGGAAGAGGGGTGAATCTCTACAGATACATACATGCAGATACATGAGCTATGACTAATAATGGATCCAGGACGTTCCTGTCGCTTCCTATCCAGTCATGTCTGCTGCTCACTCCCCCTGCAGTGTACCTACTATGTCTGAAAGTGCACACTCATCACAAACGTAGGGCCGAATATATTCCAGCTCAGTGCTCGCTGCCCCACTCTGATGTGACTGGGGTGTGCCTGGGATTGCTTTTGGCTATATGCACCATAACTTGCATAAATCTAGAGCTTTCTTTGCCATTGTGGCATAAGCCTAAATAGTGTGCACAATCCGTTGTAGAGTTTGCCCTTCACTGCCAAAGTCCCCTCAAGGACATTTATACACTGGATGAGCCTTTAGCAATGGCTAGGCAGTCCTCCAGTTGGCCGTATTTAGACAATGGCCTCATCAGCCTCCAGGGGCTATGAAATACCACCACAATGGGAGCGCTGTATCCATCTAGTCTAATCCACCAGCAGTGAAATGAACAAGAAAGCACGATTATTCTCTGAGATACAGACATGGTCAGAGAGTGTAGTGGCCTTGTACCATTCAGTCGAAGATAAGGAGATTGTATTTCTTTGCATTGTTGTATTTTGCTGAAATGGGATTTGGGCTTTACTCTGTTCTCCTTACTATGTCTAAGATCTGAGATTTTATTGGGGGGTTGTACTCATACAGAGCCAATAGTAGGCAAAAATGTTTGGTGGAGAACGTTTAAATACGTGTTCATTTACTTGTGTATATGCTAACTTGTGACCATGTTTAAAAGGAACAACTATCATTGCAAAATATATACAGAACAGAAAATGCACAATAGCTTCACTTCTAATTAATCAGTAACAGAAGTAGCTTCTCCTTTACATCCCTTTCTTTTTTGTTATGCTTATAAAAACTCCTTAGATTCTGCTTTTTCATTCTCTCCCAGGTCTGTCACAGGCCTAGACAAGGAGCCAGATCTGATCCACATGGAAGCTCACACACCAGATGGAAGTAGGTGTCTTACACACAAAGACGAGTAATGAGCAGGTGTCTATAGGCATGAATTCCTCTTTGTGAAAAGAAGTCGGCCCCAAGGAAACGGCATTGGCTCACCCCACCAATGAACCCAGCGTATGAGTCTTGATGAATATGGCTTCTTTTATTTTCACTCTCATTCAGTGAATGTCGTCTCCGTAACTCTGAAAGGCCACAACATCAAGGTCGTCTATACTGTAGCCAACATAAGTGAACTGTGTGATGTCACTGCAAAAACCAAGAATTGCTTTTTTCCTCCTCTTGGTGTCGTATGATTGACAGATGGAGATGCTCGTTTATGGCGTCTACACAATGAAAATAAATCAGGTGCTACACAGTGAGGCAAATTATTCAGAGAGACTCTGCATTCTGCAAATAAGATAAAAAAATCATTTGATCTAATTGGGAAGGAAATGGTTAGCTACAAAGACACTTTTAACTCATCACTTGATACAAAATCTTGCTACAGCTGTTGTTCTGTATATATGGACTAGCAGAATACATAATGCTAATCCTGCATTTCCTCCTATGTGACAGATGTGCAGTATGTCACGTGCAGAGCTCAGATGTGCACAGAAGCTAACAGGAACTACCCGTTCCCAGGTTACATTGACATCAGCTCTTTGGTGGTTCAAGATGACTACATATTCATTCAGGTAGGGCTTTGTACACTCTGTCCCATCACTATCTGATGCATGATTAATTATGCATGTTTAAAGATGTGCAAGATACGGTATATCTCCTATATTGAGAAGCACACTCAGCTTTTTGCATAAACTGCAAGTGTGGATTTGAATGGCTTTTAGATAAATGGCCATTAAGGGCAGAGTGACTTTAGGAACTTTCGCGCTACAGCCGGCCTCAAATAGTTTTTGATCTGTTGAAATGTATTTAAAATATTGCTAAATTCAGGTGTTTCTTTCCTGTCATACTATTTCTGGTATGAGTTTTTTTTTTTTTTTTTTTTGCAAATGATTTCACTTGGCAGGAATAAAATATGTAAAAATCATTTTATGTTAACCTCAACTGAACATTTGTGCTTTGTTTTCCTGTGTGAGCAGTTTTAATATTCATCCTAGCCACAGAATGGTGTGTCATATTAATCACGATTTGTGTAACAGAAAAATCTGAAATGGTAATGTCCTGAATCCCAAGTAACACAGATGCAATTTATGGGTTGTATTTTAATTTCCTCTCCAGCATGAATATTATTTACTTTGACATTGTGCAAATGAGGTTTCATACATTTAAAAGTCAACAGGAAACGTTGGGATAATTACACACCTAGTCCATGGCAATGCCAGTTTTATTCAGATTTTCCTCAAAAAAACTGCAGTGGTATCTGATATGTGCTAAAAATGTTTTAGGTAGAAGGAAAAAGATGGATCTGGTTTTGGTTTCTCATTATCGGTTTGTCTTTTTAAAAATCGATGTTGATGAGACGGTGGCTACAAGTCTTGCAAACATCAGATCATAGCTGCATCTTCTTAAACCACCTGCAAAAAACATCATGATTTCCCAGTTTCACAGCAACAACTACAGCAGATGGCACCTGTGCTCAACACTGCCAAAACAAACTAGTTCCCAAGTCCTCCAAAGACCCTGACCCCTTTCATCTCTTCACATCCAACAGAAGCATCACATAGACTTAAACCAGCCTCAGAAATTGAGTCATCCCACTAGATGTATTTTATAATCGTAGCTGGATGTTCTGAATACCATTTTAAGTTAATATTATTAATTTATAATCATGGTTTTGAGGTGCAGTAGTTGTAAATTCTCTTGCTGTTTGATCCTGCTAAATGTTTTATTCAGTAGAGAATGGGTGGGTTCAGAAACTCAGCTTGATTCACCTGCAGGCAAGTCCTTCCTCCAGAACCTTTTCTGTCCTTGGCAGCACATTAGACAAAGAAATAGAGTGGTTCTCCAAAGATCCTTCAATCCTGTTTGACCTCTCTGAAGTCTTTCAAATAAACTCACAAGCACTCAACCAGAACCACCCCTTCAATTCAAGCACCTCCACATTTTAGCACGTATGCGTCACAGATGAAAGATCCTGAAAGGGATGGGAAAAAAATCCATCATACCAATTCCTCTTAAAGTTCAAACTGCCTCTGGTTACCCAGCCATCGATCTCCTGCTCCTTCACTCGATTGCATGTGGGACTGTTCTACAGCTCTCGCTGCTAGGCTGCTATATTTCCTCTCAGTGCTCAGTGTTTTCTCTCTGCTGGACCACTCGCAACGCTTGCAAGATCGGTAAAAGAATCGCCTCTGTCGTACAACATTAATGCTGACTTCACTTCTCTTTAGTCGAGAACCACAAGCTCTGATTTGAAGGTTTTCCTCTAATGAATTTCATAGTGTTATTGACAGGGAAGAAAAGTAGGTTATGAACCTGCAGTCTCACTTTGCTGGGTGCTTCTCTATTTGTACAAAGTGCTTCTGTCTTCTGTGGTCTTGCGCCTAATGACAATTCTCCATCACCCACATTCCCGTGTTTCCTTGCTGCATAAGCTAACAGCTTAGAGTGTTTGCAAAGAGTCTAGACCATTAGGATGTGTTTTTTTCTTTCCTAGACAGCAGATGAGGCTCAGTTAGGTAACTTAAAGATTTCTCTTGACAAAGAATAATGAGACTATTGATTCTCCTACGAGATATTTACCAAAGTCCACTTTGAAACCACCAGTGCATTGACACCTGGGCTGCATCTTCTGAATCCAAGCCAGGAGGTTGCTATAAATGGAAAGAAAAGACTGCTGGGTAGCCACAATATCCAGCTTTGCCACGAAAATAAGCAGGTGGAAAAGCCAGAAATTGATGTGTACTTTTTCCCAAACTTTAATTGTTTAGACAAATATGGTACGATGTCAGTTATGAGGTGACACATAAGGCCTTCTCCCCTGCATTTGTTTATCAGCAGCAAATCTGAAAGTCAGAGAGAACTGCTACGTGGAAAAAGCAAAGTATCCTGAGACTCAAAGCTTCGAGGAGTATAGAAGGACGTGTATCACGTATTATACCGTGAGGACAAAAGTCTCATTTAATCTTATAAGAGAAAAAAAAATACCTTTTACCAGATTTGGATAGTTGCTCATTTTTAATCAGTTGTTATTGGGCCTAAATGTGCGCTTAGTTTGCTTGTTTCCTCGTCAAAGTGTGCTCACAGCAGGTAGCCCATTTCACAGTTTTACGCCGGATCCGCTTCCTGGCACGACTCCAAAGGGGATTTGTGGTTCTGGATGGAACTGAAGCAACAACTTTTCACTTGGCAAATGAATGTGAAACTACTATATGGAGCCACTGTTACTGGGCTGTAAGATACAAATACAACTACAGAAATATCAAATGTTCACACATAAAGGCTTCCAGTTTCACTTCTAACCACCAAACACATTAAAACATTTATGTGTACATCAGATCCATAAGCACTGGGACTTATGAAACCATGAAGATCTGATTGAAACGTAAGTTTCAGCTTCAATTCAAGGTGTGTAACCGCGCAGCCAACAGAAAACTGGACCAGTACCAGCTTTTTGTAAAGGCGGTCCTTTGTTTTGCTCTCCACATGGACTGACTGCCTGAATACAACCACAGCGTTCTCAATCAACTGGACAAACTACACGTGAAAACCAGAAAGTTTCTGGTACCAAAATCTTGTCAGACGGTGAAGTATGAGGACGAAAATCACAAGGCTGGTGACAATGTGGAAACACGGTTAATAATAGTCACGAGTGCGCTACAGGTGATAGATTCGGGTGCACTGTCATACTGCCGATCACATGGGTGTGGAAAACGTCTCATCGTGCATTAGATGTGTACAAGCATCTAGACTCGTTTTGAGCTGCACACCTGCACCCTCCAAACTATACTTCACACTATATAAAATGATGCATAATAGCCAGAAACGCTGCATACCACGTGTAATGTATTTAATTAATAGAGTATTATATGTTCTAGGTTCCTACATCAGGGCGAGCCACATATTATGTGTCCTACAAGAGAGAGCCGTTTATACAAATCAAGCTGCCCAAATATTCCCTGCCTAAGGTAAGCTGCAGTGCCTTTACTTGATGATGATGATGACACACAGACATGCTTTTAACCTATGACACACCCATCAGCTCACCAGTGACTTGTTCAGGGTCAGGGTTTGGATCACATCTTTCCATTTCTCTGGAGCTTCCATTCACTGGTAAAACCAAACAAAGGTATAATATAATGTAAGACATTTCATTTATATAAGGTTCTTCTAAACAGCTTCTATTTTCTGATATAATATAGAAAAAGTCAGGTCACTGCCCATTTCCATTCATACTTATATAACTTACTCCATATTAAGAATAAGGCCCATTCTTTACAGTATGTCATCAACCATTTATATTCACACCTCAGCATTGATCTCATGACCAGTCCCATGGGGTCAGCATGTTCTAATCCGTCCTGCCTCCGGTCATAACTCTTCTTAATCTGTCCCCCCGCTCTCTTGATAGGATTTACACATCGTCAGCACTGACGAGAAGCAGGTATTTGCTGCAGTGCAGGAATGGAACCAGAATGACACCTACAACCTCTACCTGTCTGACACCAGAGGGATCTACTTCACCTTGGCCATGGAAAATGTCAAGACCACCAGGGGCATTGGAGGGAACCAGATGCTAGACCTATACGAGGTAGACGCCTGATGAAATTAGTCACCCTGTGTGGATTCTGAAATAATGAATTCATGGGAAATTACAGAGATTAGTATTATTTTCACTCATTAGATCTGCGATATGGTAAACAGATACAGGTAGATGTGTGTGTCAACATTATTGGAGAAGAGCTGTTTCACAGCAAAAACAAAATCACAATCAACAAAAGGTGTGAAATACAGGTTACTGTGTCCACGGACAGCATGAGTGAACGAGGTGCTGAGCAGAGCTGAACTGTGACTGAGCATTTAGAATAGTCTGGGCTTTTGACTATGGATTAGGGATTGTTTGGATAATAATTGGTAATAATTGGTAGTGTTTGTTCACAGACACTGACAGAAATGAAGGGAAAGTATGATAGACGCGCTTTAAATATATGGATTTTAACCAAATATTTGACAGTGTGGTACACAGAGGCTTTTTCTTTCAGCTGTTGTTGAAGTCTTCAGCATTTTTTTAAACATTAACTCAATGTGAGGTATTGCTATTGGATATCAGCTCACACTGTGAAAACAATATGACTTTAGTGTTGTGTAAATTAAGAAGTCCAGAATCCTCCTATCAAACACGCCTCTAACGCATCAGCAATAACTGCTATTAGCAGCCAGATCGTTGTGGTTAGTTTCGTCGTCAACAGTAACTCAGCAGCACCGGAATTAGACTTCTAACATCAAGATCAATCAATCAATATGGAGTAATGACAGTGAGAAAAAGCGCTGTTGGCAGCTATTGAATTGCTCTGGTGAAAAGTGACATGGACACTGTTAGAGTGAATTGTTTTTGTCATTTTTATGTTTACCATTTGTACATGGTTTTAAGGAATAGGGGGGGGGGGGGTAGTGTTTTTAATCACAGGAACATCCTTGTGAAGGTCTGTTTGATGTTGGTAAACCTCCTCCCCTTTGTATGGCTTCACTGTGTTATCTGGGGTGAACCATCTAGGGTGTGGGGGAGACTACCCTCTTTATGACCAAGGATGTTCCTCCTGCTTTTATGCTATAGGACCCTTTGGTCAGCAGGAGGTCTGACACACACACACACACACACACATTCTTACATAGATACAGTAGTTCACACATATACATACAATGCCTTGTCTTGGAACCAAGGGGGCGTGGCTTTGTTCTGACGTGTTTTGTGTGAACTGTCTCTCAATAAAAGGCAGCAGGAGGAGGTCAGATCTGGAGGTCATTTTCGTGGTGGACACAGACGAGGCCTCCCTTGCGCAAATAATCGATCGATCGACTGTCTTGTTTTCTTCATGATGAATAAGTCTCTAGAATTAGCGGGGCTTGTGGAAACACAGACCCAACAGCCACCAGCAGAAAGTAGCCTTTAAAAAAGCAGTAATCCTTAAGCAGGAACTTAATAAAAAGTACCTGGCAGGTGACTGGATGAATAATCGCTAATATCGATGTCTCAGCCCATCATATCAGCCAGTTGAGCCATTCGACCCGGAGAGGAGGTCAACTCTTCGGTACAAACAGAAGGGATTTGGAAACTTTGGCTGCGCTTTGGCTTTTTTCTTTTTCCTGCTGCTTACTTAGAGCTATTTTACATATTTTATTCATTGTGCATTTATTATCACTGCTATCAACACAAAATAACAAAGGCTTTTTAATAAGGTACACTCCATTCACAGATTTTAGCTCACTTCAGTCTTTGGCTTTGTGTGTGTGTGTGTGTGTGTGTGTGTGTGTGTGTGTGTGTGTGTGTGTGTGTGTGTGTGTG
>NW_005187664.1:62592-66316 GCF_000239375.1 Pundamilia nyererei | reverse complement strand
GTGTGTGTGTGTGTGTGTGTGTGTGTGTGTGTGTGTGTACACACTAGTCTTCTGCATTAAATTAGGCAAAACGTATCTGTGTTTGTTACATTAGGATAATTCATATGCAGTATTATAAAGACAAGATAAACTGTGGATAAAATTGATGATGATGATACTGTTCCATCCATTTAAGCATATTATTAACATGAATAGTAATAAAACCTGTGGTCGTGTGCAACAGCACTGCTGTAACTTCTCAGAGCCAGGTTTGCATTTCAGGCTGCGAGCTTCCACCCTGCAAACATTCATACAGTGTAAAGAGTGCATTTAATGGGGCTCACTGCCATGCAGCTCTGGACTTGTAATGCCCTTGTTAGCTAACCTACTGCCTGCTATACGGTTTTGTATTCATAGTAGAATTCCCTTCTCCACTCCCGGGTGAACCCAGTTTATCAGTCCTACACTGGCAGGTGTGACTGAGAGAGTGTGGAAGGAAGTGAGATATTGGCCAGCAGCAGTAACAGCAGGATGGTAATTAACAATGCCATTACTTGCCCTGAACAGTATGTGCATACGTGAGTGTGTGCGCAGTTTCTATTTCTATGCAGCAGTTGTTAAGGCCTTTAACCAAGCAGCATGACAAGGCGCTTTAATCGTGTTTGGCTCGGCCACATTTCCCGATCTGAACCTAAACAAGAGAGATGACACACTGCTACCCTGATAATCCAGACCCATTACACAAGGAAAGATATGTGCGACAGAATTCATCTCATTTATTGTTGTTGCTCTGTGACAAACCGTTCTTCACGCAGGCGACGTTTCAGACAGAAGCTGCAGCTCCAATCGGAGACGGCGAACTATGTGAAAGTTGTTTTGTTAGAAGTCATTTCTCTTCCCAGAGGGCCTCTGTTCTTTGTGCACCCTCCCTCCACAAATCAATTATTCTTTTCTTCCCCCCACACAGAAAATTGGACAATTATCTCCAGAATTAGAGGGATTATTTTATTGTCAATGAGATTGGACAAGGGCAATTTTTGTAATCATGAGCTTTTGTTGTGCAAACTAATTTTCTGTTGACATCAGGGCTCTACATCACCTGCTAAACCTTCCTTCAGTCTGAGAGTGGGCTTAGCAGGTGGCTCTTTGACGATTAGCACTCAGATTGTGTGGAGTTCACTGTATCAAAAATCGTTTATCTCTCTCACAATAAACAGTTCAGGATGATTGATTGAAGACATTAAGTGGGTTGTTGTCGGTGGAGAGTATTTAATGATCTGGATGATACTGATACTCGGGATGATGTGGTTATTCACGGCTGTGTTTTCCCACCGGCAAGTGCAAACCCAACAACGCAACGTTCAACAGATGATTCAGACAAACTATTGACATCAAATACATGCCAGTCCCAACTGTGCGGTGTAGATGCACAATCTTGGATCTTTTTGTTATATTCTCACTCATGTTCTAGTGAGCGGTTTGTATGATTGTCCACTTCAGTGCAAAACTGCTTACTACTGTTATGGAAATCAATCTGGACACAAATGAGCCGTCTCTCTGAGATTTTAATTTGTCTTTGCAAAGTTGTCAAACAACAATAGACGTCGGCAGCATTCTGCACGGTATTTGAGCGAGAATAATAACAAGCATAGAATCATTTATAGGAACAAGTTATCAGCCGGCCGTGGTCACAGAATACATTCAGAACATTCTGTGCAAACAAGTATATCTTGTAAAAGAGGATGATATGAAGACAAAATCAGGATACCGCTGAGCCTTCCACTCATCAGTAAAAAAATGGAACAACAACATTTTCTATCACACCACCACAACCAGCTGATGGATGGAGTATTGGGAGATGGTGCTCACAAGGTCGTGTTGTCAGATGTAAGGTTGTATATTCACTTAAGAGCAAGAGAACAGCGCAGTAACAGCAAAGGTCTTGAGCTATCCCCCATTTCTTTGTTTCCATCTATGAGTGTATTGAAACGTGTAGTACAGTATAGAAGACAAAAACAGTGTTTGTACAATTTAAACAACCTTGAAAGTCATTTTTTGGTACGACCACATTTATTCTGTAACACAGCAGTCTTTCATTTCTGCAAATAGTCTTTAGGAATAGTTCTTCTGGCTCCTTGAAGGACATTCAAACATCGTCCTTGGATGCTGGCTGATGTTTGTGTTGTTCTTTGCTGAGATGATTCCACACTGCTCCAATAATGTTGCTGTTTGAAGCTGTTTCTAATCAGGACTTTCTAGATGGTGCTGCATGGTGGATTATCTGACAGTACTTTTCTGTATTCATAACTTTAAAAAGATCCCAGCACCACTGTCTGAAATGCAAACCACGAACAAACCTCTAGTGTAATTTAAAGATGGCTGTAAATTAGACTGGTGGTTAACAGTAGTTTACCTGAAGGGCCAGATGCAAAATTGGTTTAGAGCATACTTCGTACCATGTTTTTGGCTAAAAGCAATTTGAAAATCTCATTGTTGGTGCAAGCAGCATGTCAAGTATATCTCCAAAACAAACTCATACATTTAGCAGTGGCATTAAGAACTAGGTGAAGGGTCATATAGGACAGTGTTTGTTCCTTTTCTGGGTAATCTTAATAGAAAAGTTTTCCAAGGACTGACAATCAATAAATAATCTCATTTATCTGCTTCCAGCTCTATAAATGCGTGCCCCTTCTTTGAAAATTAGGTCAGGCTAAAGCAAAATGAAATCTTTTGCAGATCCAGTAAAATCGATTCATATTGATGTTTAATTGCATTAGAGACATTTCATTTGTCTTCTACACACTCTTGGCAAAACCTCAAAATTAGATCTCAGACACTCAGAAAATGTTCCTCTGACTCTTTTACTCTGTTGCAAACAAACCACAAAACAGTTCTTGTGTAATAATTAATAATAATACGTTATTAAGTGATCATTATAGCTTCATGAAACACACCACAAATACAATAAAAGAGGATGAATATTGATTTTTTTTCACCTTTTTTCAAAAGGTAAAAATAAAAATTTTTGTGGAAGGACGAAAATGGTCCATGAACAGCGAACTGCAGTCATGACACTATTTAAGAAAGTTGGAACCTGCCCCAAATAATTCAGCCCAACATAAAAGTCCGAGGACATGCAAGAAAATATTAAACATTTATTATGATGATTCCACATTTAGTTTCCTGTGCTTAATCTAAAAAAACCCACAAAATAACTAAAACAATATCATTTCATTTGTTTGCTACAGTGGAAAAAAACAAAAAACTGTTTGTACACGTTCCAGGTGAGGCGACACTTTTGCCAGGGCTTGTGTTGGTATTTTTGGAAATGCAAAAATAGGGTTATTCCCACACCTTCCACGAGCAGTCGGTGCTAATCAGTCAGTGTAACCCAGTGTGTGCTAGAGCAAAGCAGATTAAACCCAAATTCAAACGCAAAAATATAAAAGTTAATGCCAAATCTTTACCAACAGTCAGCTCACCAAGCAGCTGGGTGTTGGTCGGCTGGGTTGAAGAGCTGCTGCACAGTTGTCATGCAATATTCTTTGTTCCATTTCCACTCGCTCACAGCAAATAGCAGTAATCAGCGTGGCGTGAAGGCGGCAAATCAGCGCATTTCAGAGTAATCTGTGCTTTGGAACGGAGATCTGCATCCTTCACTGTATCTTAAAGAAAGTCATGTGGGTGGATGCTGCTGGCCATATAAAGTTCTGCTTGTGTGTGTGTGTGTGTGTGTGTGTGTGTG
>NW_005187664.1:59353-62498 GCF_000239375.1 Pundamilia nyererei | reverse complement strand
CCTGAGCCACATGTTTCTATGACAATGTCAAATGCGCTGCCTATTAGTGCCACTTATACAGACGTGCCCCTTCAGGGAGGCAAACACATCCATGTGGAGACCCTCACTATGGCAACCATTTAGAGTGACTCTGTCATTTCCATTGCATGTCATGCTTTGGTTTTGTTGAAGGATGTGTCTAATCCCTGAGAGATGACTGGCGGGGTGGATTTGGTCAGAGGACTGTGAGTCTACACTGTTACAGGTGTACGTGTGAGATTTGGTTCAATTGTTGGAAAACAGACAAGGTGTCACTTCTCAGCCGTCATCATTTTGTACTGTCTAGATTACTGAGACGTGTAAGGATATAATTACAGAGAGCACAGTGTAAGAAACTGCAGCCTGTTCTGTTGACGGTGTCTGCAGGACTGTCAGCTGAAGAAAGAAAAGATAAGTGCGCCATTTGCATTTAACTGGTGTTGTGAAGATTGCCGCCTCAATACACAAAATGCCTTTTCTGATGAGAGTGCCGGGTATGCTTTTTCATGCGCAACTGAGGCCCTAACTGTTATGGGTGTTGGGAGGGGTGTTGTGTGTAAAGTGCTCCCTGATGGCTTGCTTTAAAGATGGGTTTCAACCTGTTATGTGTCTGTGCCAATCAGGTGGCTGGAATTAAAGGCATGTTAATCGCCAACAAGAGGCACGACAACCAGGTGAAAACCTACATTACCTACAATAAAGGGCGGGACTGGAGGCTCCTGCAGGCTCCTGCGTCTGACCTGGAGGGGAATGACATCCACTGCATACTGGTAACGTACACGTCAAATGCTGTCTTGTGTTTATGGAAATTACACACAGACTCGTTTTCACATCTTAGTGAGGACATCAATTATACATGATCCTTTCCCCAGCTGCTTGCCCTAACCATAAGCCTGCCACTAAAACCACATTTTGAGTCTCAAAAATGTCTTCAAACTCGTGGGGACGGGTATTTTGGTCCCCACAGGTATAGTAGCATACCAATTATCTGTCCTCACAAAGACGTCTAAACCTGCAGACACAAAAATATATTTTGCTGATTTGTAACACTGCTCTATAGCCAGAGCTTACTAATGCACCCTCATGAAGTCTGTTCTAAAACCTAAAATAAATCATCTGTGTAGTAAATAATAGTTGGAAATTGGTCTTTATGTTGGTGAAAGCCCTGATTCTCACAGGTATGAACAGTCTCACCAAGTCAGCAGTTACATTTCCCACAGCCAGATGTTTTCTGCACTGGACAAGCAAACTTTAGCTTAATCTGCTGCATTCTAGCTTTTAGGAAACCCCTTCCAGTGAACCTGTGTTATAGCATGTGGAAAAGATCTGCAACATCCATTCATTAAGAACTGGCTATCATTTAAAACTGCATGCTCAGATTGTTCAATGAATCCTAGTTATTTAAATTAATTTACAGTTAGGTGAGTACACATGGCCCAGATAGACATGTGCATGCAAATCCAAGTCATGTACAAAAAACTAATATTAGTGCATAATATAGATTAAAGTGCAACCTCTGTTTTAATCATGAGGAAGATGCAGTACTCGAGCGGCAGATCCAGATCAGCTGTACGTGGTAAAGGTCTCATTAGATAGCTTCCCTGCATCTGAAACTAACAGGCAGACCGTTAGCAGGAATCATGGTCGAGACATTAGGAGGACTTCATGCTGTTTAAGAGGTTATTTCAGGGCCATGCGGTGTGGCTTACAGGTTCCCTGTGATTGTGCATTCATGTGACATTTTAATTACTGCTGTAGATTCCTTTTGATTACCCTGTTCAGTCCCACTGCCCTCGGTGTCCTTACACCAGTGACACGCTGTCTGCTGCAAAGATGAAAGCAGACACAGGTTTTTTTTCTGCTCCGTGAACAAATGTAATTGTCTTCTGTTGTTTGCATGCCCTGGAGGCTCAGCTTCACACTTTAATGCAAATTCCATCATTTCTTTGTTTTAATGACAGATTAAATGTAATTAGCAAAACGTCTGAAGGCACCGTTAGCTTAGCTTTTGGGGATTTTTTTGTTGTTTGTTCTCTAATTTTTCTGACCCTATCATTTTCACATAACGGATCAGCCCTGCTTCCCATCCTATTACCTGGCAGTTAATTAGATAAGCTGATGCATAGCAAGACTGAGTTAGATCATACTTTGTATTATTGCCACTTACAGTGATGCACGTATGCATACACAGTTATACATACTTATTTTCAACTTGTCTGGGCACTGCATCTAAACTTCGGTGCTTCTTTTCTCTAAAATCAACATCCACTTCAGTTTATTTCTGTTAAATCTTTTACAGCCTTTCTGCTCTCTTCATCTACAACTCCAAATGTCTGAGAATCCTTACTTGTCAGGAACAATTTCCACCAAGAATTCTGCACCGGGAATGATAGTTGCCACAGGTGAGTAAAAACACTGAACACCAAAGGCAGTCTGCACATTAAAAATGCATAAGATGACTTTTTTTTTTTCATACGCTGAACACTTTACATTTACCAATGTCTGCACATGTTAGGTAGCTTAAAAATCAGGATCTTCTCTGACTGCTTCAGCTGCTTCTAACAGACTGATTTCGATCATATGAGGAGGTTGCAGGTTAAATTTTGGAATGTGCATGCTTATGCTTGCTCACAGGTGGCTTCCCTCACTGGCACTGCCTCTTTTCTGCTCCATCTCAACATCAACACAACCTAGACAGCAACACAAACTCCACACAAGCACACTGATATGGCTTCAGGTGCTATTTCTTTAGTGATAGCGTTAGTAAGCAAGCTCTTTGTCTAAATGAACAGGCAGGCTAACATCAGCTACTATTAGAAAAATGTTTCCGGGTAAAATGGACTCATGAAGTGTCTCTCTTCTTGCTCTTGTTAGTGAGCGTCCAAGTAACTCGCGATCAGAGATGGGCAGTAACGCGTTGCAAGTAATCTGATTACTTTTTTCAAGTAACGAGTAAAGTAAGGGATTACTATTGCAAAAAGGTTTTTAGATTACCGTTACGTTCCTGTAGGAACGCTGCGTTACTGCGTTACTAAAACCGTGATTTTTTTTGCGAGTGTCTCATGACAGTGACGTAAGCGAGTGCGCCGTTAGTGACAACAGCTGTGTGCAGATCAACAATGGATCA
>NW_005187664.1:2099-58902 GCF_000239375.1 Pundamilia nyererei | reverse complement strand
ATGCATAAAGTTAAAAGATTAAAACTAATAAAACAAGTTTTAAAAAGAGACTTTTCCATTTGATTTGTATGATGATTATGTAGAAAAAGTAGAATTGGGCTGGAAGATCTATCGCTTTATCACCTTTTCAGGTTGTAAATCGTGTTTTTAAAAAGTAACTAAGTAACTATGTAATTAATTACTTTTGAAAATAAGTAATCAGTAAAGTAACAGGGTTACTTTTTGGGGGAAGTAATCAGTAATTAGTTACTGATTACTTTTTCAAGTAACTTGACCAAAACTGCTCACGATACATTCATCTCATTCCTCTGTAAATTTTACAGTTGCCTAAATGCAAGATTTAACTAACATTTAATTTATGCATTAATAACGAGCATGGGGAGGTTAATCAGTTAGCAGCAACTCCCCGGCAACCACCAGTTGCTAGGCAAAAAAAAAAAAACGCATTCCCCAACTGGGTGATGCTCTTACTGTGTTCAGTAGCAGTACTTCTGGGTCATCAGTAGTTTGCATGGCGGTGACTTGTAACGACTCTCTAAGCAGCACTAACACGTTAAAGTAAAGCCTGTGCCCCAGAACTCCAGCCAACATGTTTTTAAAGGTGTAAGTTTTACTTTGAAGGCAAACAGTGTTTGTTTCCGAGGGTTTCTTCCATGCAGTAAGCAAACAAAGGAATGACAACGAGGTATTCTTTGCAACTGATTTTACCAAGCAGGAGCCGCAGCCTCCAGAAAACCGACACCAGCCAGCCTTGAGCAGCGTGTGCACGACGTCACACAGGAGACCTTTACCCAGCATTTATCCTGGTCCCTCTGCATGTTTGTGCAGGACAGTCCTGTGGCCGTCTCATCAGAGTGTAATCAATGCTTTTCTGAAGTGGTGCATAGTAAAAATAACATTTGTACAATGCTGATTGTGTTTAATAATGTCATATTAATTATAATAATCCATCATCTAATCCACAATGTTATTTTATATTTGTATTAGTATCGCACAGGTTTAGTTTTGCCTTATGTTGCTATTTTAGTATGAAAGTTAACATTTCACAGGATCAAGAGTCGTCCCAGTCAGCAGCCTGATTATCTAATGCAGCTCTGATGTGACCCCTACCTGACCCCCACTTAAGCTTCTGTCTCAGCAGTTCTTTAAGCTTCACTGTGCAGAGTCCATGGCAGGTGCTCCGCTTCACGTATAGACTGACATGTTGTGGATCGTGTCCATTAGTTTTGATGCCTTGTGTGGGGAAAGGCCACACTTATGTGTCGTGTGTGCCTGTAAGTGTTAAGGAAGAAAGAGAAGTGTTAGCGCCAATGGAGGAAAAAAACCTGTGGTTTTGCTTTGAGCGTGTACATTTATGTTGTTTTGTCCTCGTTATGTGAAAACGCTGAATAAACATGCATTCCCAGCGTGATGCTTGCACAGTATGTACTTGTGTGCGCTTGTGTGTATTTCTGGCCGGGACTTTGCTTTGGCACCGTGATTCACTTTGCCCGCTGCGCCTTTTAAGACGTCAGCTGGTGCAGAGATCATCTCACCAACATGACAAACACCATCCAGATCAAACACGTGCCTATTTACTGAGCCGCGGCCAAGATAGTTGAGCAGAACAACAGAAGAAACGAGTTCACTCGCTGCGCACTCGCAGGAAAAGGCTTTGGAGGCGCTGTGCTGCAACACCGCAGAATGACGGAGCGAGAGAGGCACCCGCCCTCGTCTACACCGCGCATTATGCTGTCCTCGTAACGAAGGCATCCACAGGAATTAACATGAAATATTCTCTGGTATTCACATGACTTGCAAGTCAGCAAGCTAATACAGGAATCAAGCCAAGATGATGAATTAATCAGAGACATGGTGAGATTTACAGCATGTGTTTAAAACACATATGGCCTGTTATCTTTGTGAGATCTCACTGTGTTTTTCATGGTGTGTGTGTGTGTGTGTGTGTGTGTGTGTGTGTGTGTGTGTGTGTGTGTGTGTGTAATTTCCACTGCAGGAAATATCGGAGCAGAGCTCTCTTACAACAATGTTGGCATGTTCATATCATCTGATGCTGGCAATACCTGGAGACCGGTGAGCCTCACACCTACATTTACACCCACAGCCAGCAGGTCTGCAGCAGTTTCGAACTTTGATGGATGATTTAAAAAATTAAACACAAATATTGTATTTTCTGGCTTCTTGTTATGCAACACCTTTAGTTTCCACTCCAGCTGACTGCAGGTTACAGACTTTTTATAAGACAGTTTAGACATGCTACACACCAAAGCAAGAGTGCAGACAATGATATCATTAACGGTTGAATTATTATAGTATTGTGCTTCCCTGCTTGGCTCATTCAATCTGGGTTTTTGGCCCTGATGAACAGAAGTATGACCTCTTTAACGTCCCATATGTACCTCTGAGAGACTTGCCCACCTTTTACGTTCTGTTTTGGCCCTTGTTCTAACTTTTTTGTGCTCCTAGCATCTAATTCACAATGAGCTTCTGGTTTAAATGGTTTACAAACCACTGCATTTTAATTTTATCTGAATTTCACCCAACTTTTTTGGAAATGGGACATAATTTTGTAACCTTTGTCACTGTGTTTTTGATACCAATGTCTGTGAATGTCTGTTCAGATTTTTGAAGAGGAGCACAATATTTGGTTTCTGGACAAAGGAGGGGCTCTTGTTGCTGTGAAGCAGCCATCTGTGCCAACTAGACATTTGTGGTATGTCCATTTGGAGAACTTTTTTGGACAAGTTTCCTGTCTTAAATTGCTTTTCCAATTTCCTGTGGCTCTTGTAAGGTTAATCCAACAGTTACAGTTCCGAAAAAAGTGAATGTGCATATTATATGTGACACTTGATCCATTTAGTGATGCACTTTGACTATGGCTCTTAAAAAAAAGAGAAAAAAAATCATAGCCAATCTAATTTGAGGGTTTTTTTTCTTCCCTAGACCACTTATCATTAACAGCCAGCACCCCAAACCCCCCACCCACCCCCGCACCTCCTTTTACTGTTTTCATTAACATGTTGCCTTCCTCTTGCCAAATCGGGTGCCTCGCTTTGCCTCCGTGCAGGCTAATCCAAGTGAGACCAGATCTGTGTGCTCGCTTTTGCAACAATTTTGAAATTAGTTTTAGAAGCAGTGAAGTGTAGCCTTTTTGTCTCCCAACCAATTTAAGTGCGATGGTAGAGGAAGTGCAGAAAAAAAAAGATTGATATGAGTATCTCCACAGTCACTGTATCGCAGCGTTCATAGGCAGCGTTCACAGGCAGCTTTAGCGTAAACAGTTCCCCTGACTGAATCTCATAACAGGTGCATGTCAACGCTTTTTCTGTTGTTAGTGCTTTTAGCCAAATGAAGGCAGTGGCAACATGGGACGATCTTCTGAGCACCGGCCTCAGTGCTGTTTCAACCCACGCCACACTCGGTTGTTCTCACTTCAGCACCAGTGTTGGTATACTGTCAGGATCAATGTAGCCCAAGACCCGATGATGAAAGCTGTCCAATCTTGTGTTCCCGTCTCCTTCTCCCTCTGCACTTTTTTAGTCAAAAGTGAAACAGTTCTATTCTGGTCTTGTGTTTTTTCGCCTCTGTGTCAACTTTTTATCCAGGAAACAATGATGTTGCTTTTTTTCCTTTGACACTGAAACCTTTCCTTTGTTCACGTCTTGCAAAAGCAGTTTTGTGCTTCTTTGTTTTAATAAGTAGGCGGACTCTCTTAAATTCCCTTTCAATGCCTCAGCCTTTAATATTTACCAAACGCTGCAATAGCTAATTGCACAGAGACTCGGAGTCTCCTGTGTCGAGACAAGCCGGTCATTCTGATCCCTACATAAATCCTCCCCTATGACCAGGATCTAATAGAGAGCGTCTGTGTCTGCGCCGTCGCTGTTGCCGGGTTTGTGATGAGAATGTGTTCTGACGTACAATACACAGGGTCAGCTTTGACGAAGGCAGGCAGTGGACCCAGCACAGCTTCTCCTCGGTGCCCCTGTTTGTGGATGGAGTGCTGGTGGAGGCTGGGGCTGAAAACCAAATCATGACGTAAGTCCACAAAGAGCTGAATGACATGTTACAATGTGTTGATGTGATTTGAGTAAAAGGTGGCAGTGGGGGGTCCTTGGGGTTATTTTTGCCCTCCAGAGAGGCCCAAAGGATCGAGGACCTCTAAAAAGGTCCTCAAGAGCTCTGCAGGATTGTGAGTCAGGTGGTTTTTAAGTCTCTCGAGGAAAGGGTTTATTCAAAGAACAACTTTTAAATCAGCCTTTTTGCTGTTACACCTTTAGAATCGAATCAAATCTTGTAGAGTAAAAATAAAATGGCCATGAAAAAGCACCTTTTGAAGCTTTTTGCTCTTTATGATGATAAACTGAGGTAAGGAGCACATGAGTAACAGCAGTTATAGCTAAGAATTAAAGAATGAACGGGGCAGATTTATGTAAACAGATGTCAAACACAGAACAAAATATCCATCATAGATTACAGATCCAGTTTAATTTAGCCCAAATGACAGCTAGCTGCTGTGCTATTGTTTATCTACAGCAGCTAATGCCTCTGCTAACCCCGCCCCACCAACCCCAGCTTCTCCACAGACCCCGGCTGGACCCGGAAGCAGGGTTCATACTTCATCACTTAAAGACCGGATAGAGATGACAGGTCACACAATAGTGTCTTTTTCAACTACTGTTATACAGGCTGTGCTTGTATCACTTTCATTTGCACCTTTAGACACTGTAAAGCAGTTTAGATTACAGTACTTTGAAAAACTCTTTGGCTGTTAACAGTATGGTACAGTCATTGTTTCTCAGTTTGTTGGAATCAGAGTCACTTTAAAATCATCATTTTAAAGATGTGTCAAAAAGTCAAAAATCATTTTTTTCTGTTTAATCATTTTGTAACCACTTAGACTTTAAGGTTGGTGTTTGGTGCAGAAAACTTCTCATCTTATTAATGCACTGATGCAGCTGTTTGTAAGCAGCGGTTTGCTAGTTTAAATGCATTGCACTGCATTAGTTCAATACAGAGGGTCTTTCTAAAGAGAATCTCCAAAGGGTCACAGACCTGTCTGAGGTGACACAGCGTGACAACGGGAGAGTAAAAGCTTTCAGATTGTTCTCAAATCCCTGCTTTTCTTTGTGAATAAAAAAATGAATTATATAAACCAAGTCAGACATTTAGAGAGGAACTGGAGTTGATTTGGGGTTGTATCTTATGAGATTATTACAGGTTTTTTGTGAAAAGTCTTGATTTTTAAAAGGAACGTGTAAACATATTTATCAAAAACTAGAGATGCAGTACAGTTTTTTCCTTTGAAGTACTGTGGAGTGGAAATCTAGCAGTCCTTTCCCGCCTCACCATTGCTGATCAAAGCTAATTTTATTAAGATCATCTTGCTGTTAATTCCTTGCCCGCTTTGACTTCATATTAGCAATTTTACCCTGTTGCCAGATCGAAGCAAACCTCTTGGGGAGCACAGTGTCATTAAGAGTAGAAGTGATACGCTCGAGTGTCACTATGTGCATTTTTACTGGAAAATGGCACTTTATAAATAAAAAGCAGAGTTTAAGTCATTCAGATCGTTTGCCTCTTGCAGCTTTTTTGGACACTTTAGCCACCGTTCCGAATGGCAGCTCATCAAGATAGACTACAAGTCCATCTTCAGCAGGAAATGCACAGAGGAAGACTATCAAACCTGGCACCTGCACAACCAGGTAAAAATCTAAATCCATGCCATGCATGAAGGTGCTGCCCGTGTTAGTGTTTGTGCTTTGAAAATGCTTTTCACCCATTTCTCTTGCATACAGGGCGAGCCGTGCGTAATGGGACAAAAGCAGATTTACATGAAGCGCAGGCCCGGAAACTACTGCATGCTGGGAAAGGACTACTCGAGAATCCTGTCTGCCGAGTCCTGTATTTGCAGGGCTCATGATTTTGAATGGTAAGATGATGTGGGCCTTTGTTCAGTAGCCCCTTTCTTCATAATCGTCGAGGGGGATTATGTTTCTTTCTATTGTTGCTGAAGGAGAACTTCATTAATTGCAGCTTTTGTTCTGCTGCACATGTAGAAGCACACATTTCAAAGGACGCGCTTTCTTAAAATAATATTTTTAGAGTTTTTCATTCTGTTACCTTTTAAGCAATTTGTTACTGGCAGCTGCTTCGTGTGAATGAGACTCAACAGGTCATTTAGCTAAATGCTGCGTTGGAAAAATAAAAAAAAAGAAATGTCTCTTTGAAAAACCAGCTTCTCTTCAGTAGCAATTTATTTTGAAGTGCATCCATCCAGCTACCATCAAATACACTCTTCACACCATTCACATGTGCTATTTAGGGCTGTTTCTGCATCCCTGCTGTAGCCACAAACAACATGAGTCCTGTAACTTACAAAGCTGCAGATGAAGGAAAAAAGAGGGAAACGGATTAGAAAAGAAGGCTGTTTTCAGCCACACTTGGGTTCACTTTGTCCTAATCACATTTTTTGTTCTGAGTAGAAGAAAATGATCTTGATGATATGTGTGCTCGTGTAAAATATACAATAAAAGCTGATGTGACAAAGTTACAATCCAGATTTTCACACTCATCCTACGCAAAACAGCAATAAATAGGGTCCATCGTCTTATTGACTGAACAACAACTGTGGAAGAAGATCTTTTATTTAAGTGGAATCATATCCTATCCATGTGTTTCAGTAACTTTTTCCGTGTGTTTTCCAATAATCTGATGAGTTTGGGATGGTTTTACACAATTTGCTCATAATGTCTGTCTCCGTATGTCTGAGCTCACCGTGCTCGTAATTCTGTTCAGACCATGTGGGCGTGTAAATAGTTTCAATTTGTATGCAAATCCTAAGCGGTTGTGTTTTTTATCTTGTAATGACAGAGAATGGAAAAAAAACCATTTCAACATACAGCAGTTATGTAAATAGCGTTTGTAGATGTGCAGAGAGTGAGTGCTAATTGGTTCCTATTGAACTAGTCGAAAGTTTGTAGTGTTTTTTTCATTTGTTTGTTTGTTTAGTCTAATTTCTGTCTTGCTGTTTTTCTCTCTGCGGGGAATTATTTGATGAATACTTAAAATTCAGAAACGAGGAGTTTTAAAACCCATCAGTGCAGAATTGAAGTCCAAATCCTTTAACTTAATTTAAGGTGTGAAGAGTCTGCCTGGCACAATGATCAGCTAAATGCGTACTTATTAACGTTATATTAATCAGTTGAAAATGCCTGCAAACTATTGTGCACGTAGTGTTCTGCATACTGACCAGCTGGCACCGAACACTCAGTCAAATCCCAAGTTTCCTTTACTGCCTGATGACAAGTTTCCTGAACTAAATTTGGAAATCTGGAATCTCGTAGCAGTTGCTCATTTTGTTTCATTTGTTTCATTCGGTTTGTTCCAAGCTGACTCTGTTATGATTCATTTGTGTCATAAAAAGCAGAGCAGACCAACCACGGGCTGATGGTACACATGAGATTTTAGGATGACTAAATCCATCTTCTGATCATGCTTTGAAAAAGAAAGCTCATGACTCATACAAGCAGTGTGTGTGTGTGTGTGTGCGTGTGTGTGACCGTGTGTGTGTGTGTGCGTGTGTGCGTGTGTTTAAATTGTGAAACATAGTCAGCATTCAAGATTCATAAAGGACAATGGTCGAGTATAATCCCTGATGAAAATCAACAAAATGCTGATTAAAGTCACACTTACGCTAAAACCTTTAACTGGAACTCTTCGTGTCCCCAAACCCTGAAATGACTGAGCTCATGAACTCATTGGGAAAGTGTTTACCAAGGTCAGGATAGACTAAGGCTGCGTTCACACTGCAGGCGAAAGCGCATCAAATTCGATGTTTTTGACCCTATGCGACCCATCTATCCGATCATGGTATGACAGTGTGAATGGCACAAATCCGATATTTTCAAATCTGATCTGGGTCACTTTCGTATGTGGTGCTGAATCCGATACATATCCGATGTTTCAGAAAGCGACTGCTGTGTGATGGTTATGTCGCATTAAATCCGTCTTTTACGTCACTGACACAAGACAGACGTCGATTATCAGCGCCAGAGAAGACATCGCGAACGCTTCCTGGCCATCCAGTGTAGATGTCAGTGAAACTGTTGGGAAGGCAACGTGAACATTTTCTTTGTACTGTATAATCTGCAGATTCTGACAGGAACTATCCTTTGAAGCACCGCTTCTCTAAAACAGCAATAAGGATCATTATTAGGTTATTTACATTATTATGTAAATAACAAAATAACTTAAAGCAAAAATTGGGAAACGTAAAATCCGAAGTCTTTATATTAACTCATTCACTGCCAGCCATTGGCGGTGAATGAGTTAAAGCCATTGACTCATTCACTGCCATTGACGGCTATAGACATCAATGGCAGTGAATGAGTTAAGGGCCATCAGTCAAACGATACTGTTGCTCTGGGTCTAAACTGCGCGCGTTGTGTGTGACGTCTTCTTTTGTGCATGCGGCCGCTTTGGTTCACACTAGAGCGCGTTTGCTGTCGCATTTTATTTGTAGTGTGAACGAGCAGACAAAAACATCGGATTTGATCAAAAAATCGGAATTGAGCTTTAAGACTTGCAGTGTGAACGTAGCCTTATATATATACTAAAACTTGCACAGTGGACATCTGGTCTTACTTGAGTCCAAGTCTTGCCCACTGGTGGCTATAGAAAGATGACCCGACTTCTGTCCCCCAGCGCCTAGCTATGGTGGATCTTGAACATGTAAATGGTAACACTGGGAGTTATTTAGGCTTAACAGGATTATGCTGTTTTAAAACATTAGGCAGAGCCAATGTAATTTCCCCTACCTCGGCCTCCTCCGCTCCAGTTAAGTTAAGCTAATCGGCCCCTGGCTCCATGCGCCACTATGAAAGAGGCTTTGACCTTCTCATTATTACACATGTATTAAGATGCATTACATGGTTATTTTGTTGACTGCAAAAGTGTTATTCTGAACATAAAGCACATCCTTTGTCCTAGGCTGTACTCTGTGCCGACCTTTTACCTGTTTGCCAACATGCGACTGTGTATCCAATCAATCTTGGCAGCTCGCTAATGAGAAGTTCACACTGTTGTAATCACACATTCATACTGGACTAGTCAGCGACAGGCTTGTTAGTTTTGTTTATTTGTTCTGCATTGCTAACTAATTAATAAATCAATGTCGTGAGCATTATTAGAGTGGACACTTGCTTACTTTGCTTTGTTACATGTAAATCATGTCCTGACTGGGAACATTGACAGGCAACTTGAGAGTCAGTCATCCTTAAAGACGGTGGCAAACCTTTGCCTGCACATTGTGTTTCCACACCCACAGATTCACACTGCTGTGGTACATTCGTGAGCAGCAGCAGCTTTAATCAATACTTAATAATGATGCGTCTCTGTGTCAGACAGGCCCCTGGTCACCAGCTATGAACAGAGATAAGATGTAAATGGGGAACACACTGCAGGACAATAAGTCCCTTTTCACATGCTGATATTGATCAGGTACCGTGTGGATGTTCTTTGTTGTGTAACAGTGATTATGGATACGAGCGCGGCAGCGACGGGAACTGCAAGCCAGCCTTCTGGTTCAATCCTTCCACCGTGTCCAGGAGCTGCAGCCAAGGCCAGAACTATTTCAACAGCACGGGGTAAGCACTGTGGGATTTAGTACTAATTCACATTTAAAAGAATATAGTACAGTATATAGTACACATTTATGTAAAATGTTTTTGTGAACAAACAGGTCTTTGCAGAGGACTTTTCCACAGTGGGATGTGTTTTCATGGCAGATAGGGATCATAGATTTAATATGATCAGTGGAGCAGAAAGCCGATGTTCACAATCTGGTCCCAATGTGGGGATTTAAGCTTCGGCTTATCCTCATAAACATGTCCAGGAAAGAGCTTTGAAATCAGTAACATTAACCTTAATCCTACCAACTCTGGTGCTCACAGGGCCCAGAGGCAAACCATTCATTATATTTCACAGGTGCTTTATTCGAAATGTTTTATGTCTTGTTACATGTCAGTCAGTTGGTTTCTAATGACTTCTTGTCTCTGTTTTCTGTTGCTGTTTTAATTTGGGACTATGCAGCTTTAGTAGATGAAGCTGTTTATTGGGGTCATGTTCGTCACAGGTCATAAACTGTTGGTGAGTTTGGGGTCCACTCTCTGTCATTTTAGAGGATAACTGCAAAGGGAATTTCTCCTCATTTTCCAAAAGGTGATTTTATTAAAACTATAAAGAGAGACAAAGAAAGGCACTATCAGATCTGCAGCTAGAACACGATAATTTAGGTTATAGCAGCAAAACCTTTGAGGTCAGTGAAGCACGGGTCGGTTTTACTGCTCGTACACTTTCTCTCCCAGAAGAAGATTGTTTTATTCTTTAATTCAAAAAAACCACTGACCGTAAACATCCTCTGGACATGTACAGAGGATGACTAGTGGATATCCTGGACAAAGGATTTTGAAATTGAAGCTGCGAGGCAGAATGAAAAGAGGAAGGCCTCGGAGAAGAGACATTGATGTATTGAAGGAGAATATGGAGAGAGTTGGATCGACAAAAGAGGATGCAAGAGACAGGGTGAGATCAAGGCGGATAATCCACTGCACTGAAAGAAGAAGGATGTTTCACAGTTATTGTGTGAGGTTACTAAACGCCACCAATCAATCAGTGAATACTGACCATATCTGGTCAGTTGATGATTGAGACCAGGGTAGTAATTTGGCAGATCCTTAAATGGAAAACCACTGCAATATATCCTGTTCATGTTCAAATACTTCAATTGGGAAAAGTCGTATATTTGCATTTTTGACGTGATCTTACATTTTCCATTACAATCCATTTTTCTTTGTTATGTCACAGAGATGTGACCTTTTTGTTAGTTTGGAGGCGCCCTGGGGACCGACACCTTGCAAAGCTTAATCACAGTGGGAGTGTTTTATTCACTGCCACTATGATTAAGCTTCCATGGTGTCTCAGCCTTTGACACAGCTTGTGTTGTCAGTTGTCATCCTGTCTGGGAGCCTGTTCAGACACAACAGCTGTGCTCTGTTTAGTTCAACAAAATTCTCTGTAAAGCTCGTGCAGCATAGAGGGATAAAATACTTTTCTTTCCCAAGGTACCGCAAAGTGGTGCTGAACAACTGCACGAAAGGAGTGAAGGAATTGTACACACCCAGAAAGCAGCAGTGTCCCAACAGACCCCCGAAAGGACTCTTGCTGACCACCAAAGATGGCAAACTCACTGCCAGCCTGGGCAGCAATGTCACCTTCATGGTGCATTTGGATGAGGTGAGAACAAATACATCTACATTTAGCTACAGACCTGTCAACTTCAACGCTAATTTATTTACCTCAGTTTTTGCTTAAAGCTGCAATAACAGAATTCTGGCCACCAGGGGGCAGAAAAACACATTCATGTGAACTGTTCTGGATACTTAATATCTTTTGAAGTTGCAGTTATAATGAATTTGTATCTGTGCTTTGGACCATATAAGGGATAAAATGTTCCACTTTCTTCACAACTTTAGATAAATTATCTTGTTCTTCTTTAATTAGGTAGGCAATATGCACGCTATATGTTTGAACTCATTATTATGAAGTGAATGTTGATTGCACAGTTCGATATCGTATTCAGTTTGGTTGCCTGTATGACACCCACTTTAACTGGCAGTTCTGTCTGTGAATGTGTGGTGTAAGATTGCTTGGAAAAAAACCGATGCTAAATTGAAATAAAAAGTCTGATTATCATAAGAATCCAATAAAGGTCAGTAAAGGAAGACCTTTAGAGAGAGCTCCGGTAAAGATTTAAACAGCAACGCTGTGCTGACAGTGTTGCTACTTGCTCACCACAAAAATGCTAAAAAATACAAAACAATGCAGAATTATTATCCAGAAACAACCAGATATGTTTAAACAGGAAGTGAGCTGCAGCAGTGCTGCAGGGAGGGATGCAAATAAAAGTTTTTTTATTGAAACTGTAAATTCAAAGTTTCATAATGTTGTATATTGAACACATTTGTTTTTCATCAAATTGCATCAAGCAGCAAGTCGCTTCACAACATGGCGCACTTCGTCACAGAGCTGCTACGTTAACCGTATCGAGAAAGTGCATTTCAACCAGACACGACTGCAGTTCATATTAATGGTCAACTCTCATACTACAGTGATTCTTTTGTTTTGAACCACATCTATTATTTGCTCTCTCGATTTGTCTACATATCAACTTACATACAATTTTTAATTCATTGTTTTTCTTGTTTGTTTGTTTTTTAAATTAAATCATTGATTTCCAAAATTATATATACAGTAATGAAAAAGTTTAGTGAATTATTTAGAGGACTCTAACTGACATGGTGTGAAAAACTAAGTACACTCCCTGCACTTAGACAACGCCACAATCTTTCCTGGAACGAAGGTCTCTGAGAATTCACCCCAAGGTCATATTGTATTATAATCAGAGAAATTCAAAAGACTCGATTATATTAAATGTTGAAGTTTAAGAAAGTGCAATTAGAAGAATACTGAGTGAGTGTGGCTTGTTTGGAAGGGTTGAGAAAGCTTCTTCTCTAAAGAGAACATGGCAGCTAACGTGTTTGGCCATGACAAACACAGCATATCAGCACAAGCACCTCATACTAACTGTGATTGCAGCCATGGCGGGCGGGTGATTTGGGCTTGTTTTGTAACCACAGGACCCGGGTACCTTTCAGTCACTGAGTTGAGCCCATGAACTATGCAGTATTCACGAGTTAAATGGGAGGCAATCTGCTGTGGCAGGACCTTAAGAGAGCTGCACATAAATGAGTGCCTGCAAATCTCAATGAACTGAAGTAATGTTTTAAAGTGTTCAGAATTTCCTGCACAAAGGAGTAGAATAAAGATTATTTCAAGTTATTGCTACTAAATGTGGAATTATTGGGTATACTTCAACCATGACTGTGTATTTTATAGAGTAACTTTATCATATGACTTGGTGACAATGCTAACACTCTTAAACTCACACACTGAGCCTTCAGTTGTGCTTTTAACTTCAGCTGCAGTGGTGTAGACCAGCGGCCCCCGACCTTTTTTGCACCGCGGACCGGTTTAATATCTGACAATATTTCAATGGACCGGCCTTTAAGGTGTCGCGGATAAATACACCAAAATAAAATGAAACGACCGAGACAAAAACTGTGGTATTCTGTAAATATAATTGTTACGTTCCCCTGAGGGGTCCAGGCGGTGCGGCGGAAGTAACAAAAAGTGTCCGGGTCAGAAAAAGGAGTCAAGGAGGCAAAAGGGTTAAACTACAGAGTTTTATTAAAGTTTCTATTAATACTAACTAAAAGAGACAGACAAGCCGCTATCACCGTTTAAAGAAACAAAACTCAAGCGTTAGTCAATAAGTACAAAGTCAAAAAGAGTGCAGCTCACTAGCTGCAAACACTCAGCTAACTAGCTGTAACCACACTAATGGCACTCTGGCCCAGAGCTCACCTTTCCCTGGGCTTAAATACTTTTAATTACTGATGTGAGTCAGCTGTGTAAAAGGGAAAGGCGGCACCTCCAGCAGAAGAGGAGTGGGACACGCCCACACAGGCACCTTCAGGAGGAGGCCCTGCCAGGGCCGTAACAATAATAATAAATGCAAATTCACTGTGTAACTTTATTAGCAGCGTCCTCCTGAAATGCACCAACAACACTGAGAGTAACATCCTCCTCTCTGCCCCTTAGTGCTCTCTGGTCGCTACGGTAACGCGTAAACATTTCTTTCAAGATAAGACACGACTACAACACGAGAAAAGACCCGGGGAAACAGAGTTAACGATAACCGGTCCGTGGCCCGGGGGTTGGGTGCTGCTGGTATACAACACAACAATGTCAGTTTTCTTTTTAGCCTAAATGTGTTTACAATGCCTGGATTTACAAACAGTGGCACTAGACACCCGGTGAATTGTGAATCATATGGAATTCCTTATTGTGGGATCATTTGGTACATGTGACTTGGGAAACCCAGCATCATAATCGCACTGACGACAAAGTTCCTCGTCCACTGGTGAACTAAACTATGTTGAATGGTTGTGCTGAACAGCTGGATGCATCAGTGATTTCTTGTGTTGCTATTTAAAACTCGTGTCCAAATAATATTTTATGATGTCAGGACACATAAAGTAAACTGGTGTTTTTATTACTTCCTAGCAAGCAGTAGGACCAGCTGCACTGTAGGCGGGTTTGTTCACTTACTATCGTGCTTCCCTGAAACCCGAAGCACAAATCCTGAAGTACTTTCTCGGAATGTAACTGAATTCTAAACACTCTGAGGTTTCATAGAGTCAAATCCCTCCAAACCTCCCGCGCAGCGTAAGAGTTCTGAGTCAGAGGCAGACACAAAGGACCTCACCGGAGACCCTGTTAGTGAGCGAGAGCTGTTGTGTTCAGAGCCAGGTCTGCCACACTGGCTGGTCACGAGGAAACTGCCTCACATGTGTCTCAGGCAGTATATGGTCTGTGGATAATAACTGCAGGCTTTACGGCGTTAGCAACTGGAGTGTTTTCCTGCCACAGCGGGAACAGCTCAAGGTAAGTGCGCGTCCCCCGGGGTCCGGCCCCAGTTGTCATATTACTGCGTGATAAGTTGAGGAATGGACGCCTGTTTTCTTTCATAAAGAGTGGATTTCTGTGATGGAAAGAGGAGGGGGACAGGAAGGGACGTGGGTGGCAGAACGATGCGATAAAAGAGAAGAAGAGAAGCGCGGGGGTAAAGAATCCTTGTGGCATCAGCCCTATTTGAGAAAATTCTCAAGATGAATTCAAAGTTTAATTTATATTCATGAAGCTTGCGATGGCTGTATTTCTTGGGAAGAGCAAATGGCATAAAATTTTAAATGGGAGAAGACCCTGTGGCTCATATCCATATTTAAAAAGACGGTTAGAAAGAACTAAATAATCAACATGTTTGGGTGGATGATCAGATCCGCATCGCTTCTGATTTTGCATTGTTTAGGCAGCCGTCTACACGTCGCAGTAACTATGTTGAGTTGTCAGCTGTTAGCAGAGTGATTTTTTTGTTCTTAAACTGTTCATGAAGGATTGTTTAAGATTTGTTAAAAAACAAAAAACAGCTCACATTGTCCTGACTTTGAGATAAGTGGGTACTGTGTGCATTCTAATTATTATTACGGAGGACGATTCTTAGAGAACTGCAGGAGTTTGACACAAATTGCACTTGGCAGCAGCAACATCATGCTAAATGCAGCAGGTACAAAGCTCATTTTAACTGGGATATGAAGATTAACATTAAACAGGCCACTTAAGAGCTATTTTGACTTTTTGACACATTTCAGGTCAGCCTGATCTAAAAAATATCTTTAATTAATTAATTATTAGTCAGTTATTTATTAAAAATCCCCACGTGAATACTTTAAACCCACAAACTAGGGCTGCCCTAAAGGATACACTATTTCATCCTCCTGTTTGACTCTAATTAGGATCATTGCAGATAATCATTATGTTGCATTCAGTGAGGACTAGAACAAGTGACAGTCTTCTTGCAACCAGGGAAGTCTCCCTCTGTTGGCCATTAGGAAGAATGCAGGTTTAAGGTTGTATTGAATTGGCTTCCCTTGTCAGACGTGGAAGCTATGTCTAATTTTTTGTCCACTGTGTTGTTCGAAAATAAACAATTTCTATCTGCAGCGATCTCATTGATTACCATCTTCTGAAAAGGCTGGACATTTATGGGCCTTCACCCACACAATCACAAACAACAGTCTACATACCTTCACTCAAACCTTCAAAAACTCAGCACTTTTTTTAGTCCGATGATTCCAGCTGCTGCTTTTGGTTTCATGGTGCTCCAGATGTTTTCAGCTGGTTAGGGGTCTGGACTCCACAGCATGGCTTTATCCTGTCTTCCTTCTCTCACCCCAAACGGTCACAGCAGATGGCCCCGCCCCTCCCTGAGCCTGGTTCTGCTGCAGGTTTCTTCCTGTTAAAAAGGAGTTTTTCCTTCCCACTGTTGCTAAAGTGCTGCTCATAGGGGATCATATGATTGTTGGGTTCTTCTCTGTATGTGTTATTGTAGGTCTACCTTACAATATAAAGCGCCTTGAGACAACTGTTGTTGTGATTTGGCGCTGGATAAATAAAATTGAATTGAATTGAACTGAAATGACTGCAGGCAGGCCAGTTCAGCACCCAGATGCTTACACAGCTACAAAGCCATGCTGCTGGAATAGACGCAGTATGAGGTATAATACTTCCCAAAAAAGAGGTTTTACAGACAGGGTCACATGTTGCTCTAAAACCTTTTAGCATTGATGATGCCTTTCCAGATGTGCAAGATGTCCATTCCATAGGCAGTGATGCACTCATACCATCAGAGATGCAGCCTTATGAACTACCACTCATAGCAAGCCAGATGGCCCCTCTCTACTCGAGTCTGGAGCCTGTGGCTTCCATGTTTTCCAAAAGGAATCATACATTTCAATTTGTCTGACCACAGAGCAGTTTTCCACTTTTCCTCAGTTCGTTTTAAATGAGCTTTGGCCCAGAGAAGCTGGCAGTATTTCTGGCTCATGTTCACATAAGGCTTCTTCATTGCATGATGGACCTTTAACCTGCATTTGTGGATGGCACAGTGAATTTGGTTCACAGGAAAGGATTTGTGGAAGTGCTCCCGAGCCCATGCAGTGATTTCCATGGCACGTTGTGCCCCCCCCAAGGGCATCAAGATCACAGGCATCCAATATTGATTTTCAACCTTGTCCCTTACAGACAGATTTCCAGAGATTCTCTGAAAACGATGAGATATCCAAATAGTTTTATACTAAGGAACACTGGTCTGAAATTGTTCCATCATTTTTAGATGCAGTTTGTTGCTTCCTTCCATCTTTGCTTCTGAGAAACAGTCTAATGTGTTCTCTTCATACCCAGTCAAGTTACTAAGCTGTTGCCAGCTAATCTAATTAGTTGTGAAACGTTCATCCAGCAGAGTACCACTTACTTTCCGAGCCTTTTGTTGACCCTTTCCCAACGTTTTTGAGACGTGTTGCTGCCATCAAATTCAGAACGAGCTAATATTTTTCATGAAATAGTAAAATGTCTCACTTTAATCATTTGATATATTTTCTGTTCTATTGGCAATAAAATGTGGATTTATGAGTTTTACAAATCAGTGCATTTTACACGATATTTTTGGAACTGGGTTCTTTTTGACTGATTAGATTTATAAAACATAGTGTGGCAGATTATATCAGATGGCGGCACAAAGTGAGGACTGACTGGATAAACTGCCATCCCTCTTGGTTGCTGTCATGAATCAGATTTGGCTTCAGTTTTCCGACCCAGGCTTTGCCAGCTCTGTGCTTAAGTTGGAGAGGACAGATTGGTGACAGCATGCGTTAGAGAGCCACTGTTTTCAGTTTCATTGTTTCCTTTAACTGCTTAGGTTGTGTTGCAGCTTTCTAATTGCCCCCATAAGATATAAAAACTTGAAACTCTGTGTCAGCTTGATATAAAGTTTTAGTCTCGTCCTTGGTTACTGTATTGATGTATCCATCTCTACATTACAAAAAGTTCAATTCTCACCAAAAGTGGCTTTCAGTGATCACACTGTGTTTCCTTCTGGGTTAATGTAATCTCCCTGTGATCTGCCTAACACTTGTTTTGTCAGTCTGAATTTTTATCAGCCACTTCTCTGTTTCACAATCGTGTCACATTTGGGAGAAAATGTTCTACGGTTGTTCTCGCTCATGTTATCTTTTTGCAAAATCCATTTCTGCCCCAGTGGAAAAGCCAGATGAATCTCCTGCCAACAAACATTGTGAATATCGAACATGACAGCCACGACTACTGAGGATTTCCAGCTAAAATATTAACTGCAGTGCTCATTCTGAAGCTCTGTGTAGTCACAACAATTGGAGTACTTGCCCTGACTTGTTTAGCTAGTATCAAAAAATACACATTCTACAACAATCTGTGTAATGATCTCCATACGTATAAATATGTAAAATATTAATATGGTAAATAAACCTGCATTCACTGTTTTTGTTTTATTTTTTATTTTTTCTAACCACTTGGGGGCAGCAGAAGAAGTTGCTGTTGTTATAGTAAATAAATTATTCATTTCAGTTGCTCTAATAGTGTTTTACACAGAAACAACACGAACACATTGTCTTCCTGTGTAGAGTTAATTTAATTCAGACTAAGAGAAGATCATGATGACTTGTTCTTGCTCGTATTCGGACTTCTCACAAGCAGACACAATATGCATGACATCCATCACTCGGCATCAGTGATTGGACTGATTGTTGTGCACTTTAATGCTTTTAGTTATCGTTACTGTGAAACAAAGAGCACATGAAGAAATAACCGATCGCTCGCATTATTAGTAGTTTCTGCAACCCCCACGCTAAGAGCATGTTATGCATTACCGTCATTACCAAATGATTTCCATTAACATCGTCTATACAGATTGATTTTAAGGTTGCTTACACAAATAGCAGCTGGATTTATTAGTAGCATCACTTTCAGATTGTATTTCAGGACTAAAATGAATGAATCAGTTTTTCTGGAATGATGCTACGATGCTACTGTTCCTTTGTTTAGTCTTTACCAGTTTTATTTATTTAAATAACATTTTATACATTTGGTGCTTTGTGAAACCAAAACAAACCTGAAAGGATTCTTGGAGCTTTGGAGTGACGCCTGTCACCTCACAGCTCTGTTTGTAATGTAAAACTCTATCGCTCCTCGCAGTCGTCCCTGCTGTAATCAGTTTAGCAATATTTTGTATTTAACTGGCATTTTTAGAATTTGTCCAGTCTTATTATTACAGTGCAAACATGAATCCACTGTAGGAGGAACATGACGTGCACTCTGCTGTCAGAAATAGCCTGGGCGATGTTCCAAAACGCTTCACAGCTTTTATTGTCACACAGCACGCTGATACTGTAGATTCAGGTCTGACACACACCTGAACAAATGCCGGTCTCATGTATCCAAACCCCTGTCCACATACAGCAGCTGTTTCAGTGCAAACCCAGTCTCAGGGTTCCAGCCATGATGTGTTTGGATTTGCTCAACCCTGAGAGATACACGAACACAAAGAGTGACATTTAGAGAGACGGGTCAGCATCGCTCTCATGCAGATTAGTGAATCCCGCTGTGGCTGATACAGTGAGGAGCGTGAACAGAATGGCCAGCAGACACCGAGAAGAGCTGAGTGACATCAGCACCACCGAGCTCGAGTCTTGTTTGCATGCCAGCTCATTACACTTGGAAACAATACCCGTGCTGTCAAACCCTGTTCTTAGCTTTTCTCTATTCTCTCCAGCCACTTATCACAGATTTCATTTTCCAGACAGAGTGACATGAAAAATGCCCCAAAGCCCACCAAACCTCCTGTGTTTGAACACACGCAAGCACACAAAGGAGTGGCTGGTAGTGAGGGATGGAAAGAGCAAAGGAGCAGGAAAGAGAACAATGAATTTATTTGGTTCTAATGTGAGTTTTGGCAGAGCTGGCATGCTAATGCGGTGTTACAAATTAAGATCCCAGTTGTATTGTGCTACAGTGTGCCAAGGGGAGGCTGGGAGTTTGACTTCACAGGCCTGAGAGGATGAGTTCAGGTTTGGTCGCCGTGGCAGCTGGAGCCACCAACACTTGCGCTGTGTGTTTATCCACCGACGGTGCCAGATGTGATTCTCAGAGGAAACCGTGCAGGCAGCGGAAGGATCGCTCATCCTGCAAAGGCAAACACGGCGGGATCACAACACAAACTCACATGTGCATACAAAATTTATTTTTCTCCTCTTCTGCTGCACGTGCCACAAAGCAATGAAAATAATTTATATACAGCACTTTTATACAATTCAATATGATTAATATACTAATAAATAAAACTTTGAAGTCATTTCATTCTTGAGTTAACTTGCAACAAATCATCCGCCTGCAAAGATGCTTCGAAGAGCTTTTTTCAGCCTTTAATAGCAGAATGTTTATGTGTTTGCTCTGCAAATGAATTCTTTATTTGCTAAATTTGAGCAAATTAAAAAGCATCAATTATTGTTTGGTAAAACTAGTCTTTCTGCTTAACTGGTCAGACAAAGCTTTAGGAAGCAGTGACATGAAGAGAGTAAACACTAGTGCTTAATCTGAGAGAAATGATTCAAAGAACATTTGTGAAGCTGTGTCATTAGAAGTAAACAGACACAATATAGTGACTGTCCTGTCCTTTTTATGTACTATAAAGCTGTTTTGTGCCAACAATCCAAAGACGAGCAACCTTGTAATCTTGCTGTCGACTTAAGTTATATAAAGTATATCGGTATAAAAAGGCATAGTTAGTGTTTAAGTTAAGAACACGTAAACTAGTTGAAAATTATCTTCCATCTCTTGTGAACTAAGATCACAAATCACACTGGATTTCCTGACTGAACTTGTTTTTGTTTGAATGCTCATGAATCCGTTTCAGGTTTGGAAATAGAAGGTGGTGTTTAAACATCGGGCAGATGTTGCAGAAGAAGCTAAAGAAAGGCTGACAGCTCTCAAACATACCTGAAACAGTGTTTTGTTGAGGTCACCCTTAAGGAATATTTTTTGTTGCACTATTTGGACTTTCTCTGCCTAACTGAGACGTGGATAACTGCTGGTGATTCCAGAACTTTTGCCTTCAGACTGCTGCTCTTTTAATGTCCAACACACATCTGATCGAGGTGGAGGAGTTGCGACCATCTTCAGAAATCGCTACAGGTGTAAACAGGTTTCATTCAAATTTTATTTTTCCAGTTTTGAGCTGTTGCTATTTGAAATAGCCTGTTCTCCCCCTGTACTGTGCAAAATAATATACAGGGCCCCAAAATACAGTAAGGACTTTATAATGGAATTTGCTGCATTTCTGACTGAAGTCACGATAAAATATGACTCCTTTCTTATTGTCGGGGATTTTAATATTCACGTGTGCTGTCTAGAAAAGCGCATGGTTAAAGACTTTTTGAATCTTACTGATTCTTTTAATTTAGTTCGATGTCTGTTCTGCACCCACACAACAGTGTGGCCACACTCTCGATCTAGTTTTAGTGCACGCATTGCCTGCTTTTAATCTGAAAGTCTCTGACCCTGTTTTCTCTGATGCCGGTTCTGTTTGACATCTCTTTGTCTAGAAATGGATTCAGGGGGCATGTCCCTGTTCAGCCATCTCGTTTGTTAAATTCTTTCGCTGCAGCACAGTTCTCCACCTACTATACTTAGTTCTCTATTCCTGACACACTCCAAAACGTAGAGGAACTCAGTTCTTGGTTTCATACCTTGGCTATTGTTGCCTCTCTAAAAATCAGGCATCATAAGACTAAGTTTGAACCCTGGTTGAACGATGAAGCCTGTGCTGTGAGGCGTGAAACCTGGGCTAGATACAAACACTGTTGAAAACTTTAGACCAATATCTAAGCTGCCCTTTTTATCTAAAGTCTTGGAAAAAGTAGCAAGTAACCAATTGATCCCATACTTGAATGCGCAAAGTATTCAGGAGATTTTCCAATCTGGTTTTAAAGCAATGCATAGCACTGAATCAGCACTTTTAAGAATTTTTAATGATATAATTTTATCATGTGATTCTGGTGAAAGGCTCATCTTACTCGATTTAACTGCTGCATTTGACACTGAAGACGATGAAATTTTAATCTCGCATTTGGAGCAGTGTGTCGGTGTAACAGGTGTGGCTCTGAAATGGTTCAGGTCTTACTTAACAAATCAAACCTTTTCAGTTCACTTAGGAAACTGTGAGTCCTCCCGTGCTCCGCTGTCTCATGGAGTACCGCATGGTTCCATTCTGGGTCCCATCCTGTTTTCACTGTATTTACCTCCCTTGGGCTCAATTTTTAGGAGACACAGACTCTCTTTTCACTGTTATGCAGATGACTGCCAGATTTATGTTCCTCTTAAAAAGAAAGATGGGTCGTCTGTAAATCTTTGCAAACATGTCTGGAGGACGTCAAGTCCTGGTTGGCGCTAAACTTTCTTTGTTTTAATGATTCTAAGACTGAAGTAATGGTGTTCAGACCTGCCTCCACTGCTGTTCAGTGTGTTGATTTGCAAACCCTGAAATCATTTTGTAAACCAGAGATTGTAAATCTGGGTTTTAAAATGGATGCTGAACTTAAGCTTGAAAGCCAGATCGGGTCGGTTGTACAGTCTAGTTTCTTTCATCTGAGGCAGCTGGCCAAAATTAAGCACTTTCTGGATTACGGCTGGCTTATTATTATTATGGGGTGAGTCGACCTTCTGCTTTTCGACTGCAGCTAGTTCAGAATGCCGCTGCACGTCTTTTAACTGGCACTCGTAGATGCGAGCATATCACCCAGTTTTATATTCACTTCACTGGCTGCCCGTGCAATTTAGGATCCTTTTTAAGCTGCTTTTATTTGTTTTTAAATGTTTGTCCAATGCTGCCCCTCTGTACCTCTCTGAGCTTCTTCATCCATACATACCTTCGCGGTCCCTCAGGTGGGCAGACCAGCTCCTCCTGAGCGTGCCCAGGACTAATTGTAAGCTCAGAGGGGATCGGGCGTTTGCTGTGGCAGCACCAAAACTGTGGAATGAGTTGCCTTTACGTGTTAGACAGGCACCTTCCTTATCTGTTTTTAAATCATGTCTTAAAACATATTTATTTACCTTGGCTTTCAGCACAGCAGGATTTGTTGATGTCTCTTAATATGTTTGTTATTAATTATATTGTTTCTTTTTTAATTTTTAAGGTGTTCTGTATGTAATTTAAACTATTTTCTCTTTGTTTTACTTTGGTCAACATCGTTGGATGTAAAGTGCATTATAAATAAAGATGCTTTGCTATGCTACAGTTTGAAGCACTGATTGACATGTTAGTAGATATCGAGGTCTACAGATTAGTGGATATTGGATCGATTCTCTTAGTCATCATGTTTGGGTGAAAAGATGTAAAGCAACTTTTCAAACAGCCAGATCATCAGTGCCAGACAGCCTGGTGGGAGCATCGCTGAGGTGGCTTGAGGAGTGCAGCTGGTCAGCTTGATCTGTGGGATTTTACAGGATCTGCTGCTGACATCTTGCTGCCAGAAATGCTGGGCACTTCCATTCATTCAGCCACTGGGTGTGTCGTATGGCAGCACACAGCAACAAGCATTTCCCTCTTCATTTATGCAAATAGTGAAATTCAATCATGTGACTATTGTCCACGGTCAATCATAATCACTGTTTTTTTATTTGGATTATTAGTAGGTTGTTAAAACTTTTATTTCATGTATAATTATTATTGAAGCTCATCTCCTTTTCTTAATCCTAATGGCATCATGGTCATTGTGTACTTCACCAGCAAGGCTCCTGGTCTCCTGGGTGGGGCCTTTCTGCATGAAGTTTGTGTGTGTTCCTTTTGTTTGCATGACTTTCCTCCACGAACTTCAAAGACTTGCATTGTAGGTTAATTATCATCTACTTCACATCGATGGCTATGTGTATGAGCTAAAGCACTTAATGTGTACAGAGACGGACTGTCTTTAAATGTAAATTTAAAGAACTTTGAGGGGTCATTAAATCAGCACAATATAAAAATGTCAGTTGTTCCATTTCATCTTTTATACCTAGGACTTCACCAAAAAACAAGTTCTTTACAAGTGCTTTCAGAACAGACTGAAACGTAAGCCCCTAGAACTTTGAATTTGCCCTCACAAGCATACTTGAAGTGCTTTAGATTAATGAGCTATATTTGGCTTTCGTTGAATCCGCCCCATGCCAGCCTTCTCTCCTCAGGGAAGCAGACTCTCCTGACTCACTCACAGCCTGCTTCCCGGCCATGAATTGGATGTGATTGGTCAGTGTTAAAGCGCAAATAACCTCACCTGCTGATACTTTGTTACCATTCTGTGCTATTAGTCTCACAATCTCTTTTAGCACTTTGCACCATGCTGCTGCATAATTGCGTTCTTGCATCTGGTCAACAAAATGCTGCTTCTCTCAGTGTGCTCATGCACCTTAAGTTTGAGGTATGGTTTAAGATGCCTTTGTTTTGATAAAATCAGATTAAAGCCACACTGTTGTATCTAACTTGTAGTGGCTCCACAGTGTTGCGGTTTATGTGTTTGCCTAGGAAGGGAAATATCCCCTGGTTTGGTCCTGACAGGAGGCACGTGTGTTAGAAATGTTACCTCTGCCTGCATCACTCACATTGTCGTGGCTTCTGTTTTTCCATCTCTTCAGTGCAGCTCTTCCCTGTAAAGCAGCCACATTGCAAAACTCATTTCAGTAAAAGTGTTTGTCTATAGCTTGAAGAAACGCTGGTGTGCTGCGTTTCAGGGGGACTCGCTGCGGACCAACATCCAGCTGGATTTTGGTGACGGCACAGCAGTTTCATACTCCAACCTGAGCTGGACCGAGGAAGGGATCAAGCACGTCTACAAGTCTGCCGGAATATTCCGTGTCACGGCGTTTGCAGAGAACACGCTCGGTTACGACACCACGACACTCTACCTGCACGTCACATGTAAGTGTCCACACTGTCACAAACACAACGCGTGCTGTTGCTTTCAACTGAAATCCTCTCTGAGAAGATGACTGCTGCTGTTCACTCTCTGTTTCATCGACATAAGAGACAAAACTGTCGATGCCGTCATCTGAGTCAACTTTTAGTTTGCACTCAAAGCAGTTAACTTAGTGCCCAGAAGCAGAGTGTTAGTAGACTTTTAATACTTTGTTTGCTTTTCAGGCCACAAAGCATTACTGATAAACACAGATGTGTATGACTACGTCCATGAACATCAGTTAATGATGCGTTTCCTGTCTGTATACAGTGTGTTAAGATAGGAGAATGTTTATAATGTAGGAACAGAATGAGACTTTACAAACTGAACGGTCTGTAAAATCTCATTTTAAAAGCTCTGTTTTATTCTGACCCAGACGTGCTCATATTTAGTTATTGTTATTGATTTGGTACAATGCACACACATACCCACTAAAGTTGTGTTAGGTAAGATGATAAAATGTTCAGATTTCACCCTCCAGCATGAACAGTAAGGTTGAAAGAAGGTTACACCAGGATGTAGCAAAGAGTTGTTAAAGATGGGTCAGTTCATTGGCACTGGTAAAGGGGTTAAAAAGAGAAATGTACATTTTTGTTGTTAAGAATATAATTTTATGTAAATTCACAAATACTGTTATGTTACAAGAATATAGAAATTCTAATGTGCTTTTTGGTATTTTGGGCTTCCGGCACACTGTAAATATGTGGTTATGTAGTTGAGGAGTCAGAAGAAACACAGGTTTCTGACCGAGTCCTGCCATGTTAATTTAAACCTTCATTAAACATCTCTTTTGAAAGAAAAGTACCCGGTCTTGCTCGTGTTTCAAATGCCTGTTGCTGGACTGACTTCTAAAGGTGGTACAGAAGAGTGAAACAGAGCCCGACGGGCCCGTCATACTAGCTCAACCCTGTAGATCCAAACCATCAAATAATAGCCAGAAAATTTAGATTTTTTGGAACTGAGATGTTTTCTGAGATGTATTTTCATTATGTATTTATTATATCTTTTTTGTATCACATTTGATACATTGGGCATTTTTGGCAACTTTTTTGTTAACAACAATGTTAATTTTAGACCAAACAAAGAGTTTTGTCAATAACATTTTGAAATTATGGAAGGTATTGATCAGAGAGACAGATCTCAGAAACTCGTATCAAATATGATACAAAGGACATTAAAGGGTTAAGAAGAGAGGTGATGATTAGTGAGCAGCAATCCAACTTCCTGCTGAGAAACAGCACTGCAGATGCAATGTTTGTTTCGAGAGTGTTGATGAACAAATGTAGATGACGTCAGAAGAGCCTCACTGTGTATTTGGAGATCAAGAGAAAGCGTATGACAGGGTGCCAAGAGAGAAACTGTGGTACTGCATGAATACATCAGGAGCAAAGCGCAGAGTATGTGAAGGGCTGCAGGACATGTATGAGAACAGAGGGATGGTGGTGAGGTGTGCAGTGAGTGACAGATGGGTTCAAAGTAGGGGTGGGATTACATCAGGGATGCTCTGAGCCCTGCTTGTTTGCAGTGGGGATGGACAGGCTGACAGATGAGGTCAGGCAGGAGTCTCTGTGGACTCTGATGTTTGCCAAAGACATTGTGGTCTGTAGTGAGAGTAGGGAGCCTGGAGAGGTGGAGGTATGCTCTGGAGAAAAGAGGAATTAAAGGCTGTAGATGCAAGACAGAATAATTCAATTTGATTTGCAAGTCCAAAGACATGCAGCTTGTGGGGATAGGTTAATTGGATAATCCAAATTGCCACTAGGTGTGAATGTGAATGCGAATGGTTGTCTGTCCCTGTGTGTTGGCCCTGCAACAGACTGGCGACCTGTCCAGGGTTCAGTTTTATTTATATAACGCCAAATAATGACAACAGTCACCTCAATGTGATATGTGAGAATGTACATGTGTGAGAATGATGGGGAGACAACTGCAACAGTGGAGATGGATGACCGTCGAAAGCAACGTACAGGAGAGAGGTGAAGAAGAGAGTGCAGACAGGTTGGAGTGTGTGGAGACGAGTGAGAGGAAGGATATCAGAAAAGAATGAAAGGGAAGGTTTAGGTTTAGGATGATAGTATGACCTGCCATCAGTCAGTATGGTTTAGAGATGGTAGCACTGGGAAAAACATGGGAGGCTGAGCTGGAGGTACTGAGATGGAGAGATGAGATGGTTTGGACATGTGCAGAGCTGGGATTGTGAATATGATGGACAACAATGTTGAATTTGGGCAGGAGAAATAGAGGGAAACCACAGAGAAGATTCAGGGATGTAGCGAAGGAGGCTTTAGAGGGTTGGCGTGACAGAGGAGGATGCTGGGACAGGGTGTGATGGAGGAAGAGGATCTGCTGTGATTTGTTTGTTTTTCCTTTTTTTAATTATTTAGACAAAAGAGTTGATCGCCTGGATATCACCCACCCAGCCAACATTAGCTTTGCTACTTAAGACCAGAATACTTTCTGAAGACATGAAGACGTTTGTGTCAGAGTCAGTAATGTTGGAACATGACTGTTGGTTCATATAAATGATGTAGTGTTGCTCACTATTTATACTGGAGATGGAAGAGAGACCTTCAGGCAATAGCAGGGATTTTTGTAGAAAGTCGCTGCTTCCTGTCTTCAAATAAATGAGAGAAAGCCTTTAGATGGATGGTCAGATCCAGTCCTTTTGGACATCAGCAATAAAAAAAACATCAAATGAAATTAAGTCACTTAATGCATTTTTTTTGATCAGCAGTAAAATGTTTTTTCAGATGTGGATTTCACGGTACTTAGCTCCAGGTGGTATATTCGTTCACCTGAACGGCAACCACACTGTTGATCCACGCTAAACTCATTTCAAGTGAACTGTGCTCACCTATACAGGGTTTGTAATACAGCAGCTGTGATAAACAAGTTTTGGGAAAAAGGTCATAATAAACTTGCTTATGCAATGTTTTACTGTGAGGAACAAACAGAGAAGTGAGCCTTTAAGGCCACTGCAGCTAATAGGCAGTTATCTGAGGATCACGGCATCACAACAATGGATTACTTTTAAAGTGGAGCAGGTTTTACGCAGCAGCACAAATAACAAATTACTGGATCGTCATGCCTTCTAGCTTCTGTTTAGACAGCAACAAAACAGTGTATCACTTTAACTTTCCATGGAAATTATTCAAGCTGCTTTCTGTAAGTGTTGACTTGTCTCTCTGTTATTTTTGCTGATTTTTTTCAGTCAATTTTTTTTCCAACAATATCTTTATTATTATTTTTTTACATTTTAATGAAAAACAGTCCAACATTCTAAATACTACATGTTTTCAGTCAATTTTAATTTAACCTCCTAAATTAAAAGTCAGCCAGCCTGCGCTGTATGTATATATTTCTGACAGGAACAATTTCAGCTGGATTTATTTCACAGTGTAGGTGATGCTTTCAGGGAGAAACGCCAAAAACTACTACAAACGATTTCTCAGCTGAGCATATTTAATACCAAATGATTCTCTCACCTTCTCCCATTCATACAAAGATACAGTACACACACACACACACACACACACACACACACGACACGCACGCACGCAGCATCTGAAGTTAGGGATAAAGATTAGTTCTGCTTAAAGAGGATGAGCGCTAATAGAAGCCTCGGAGAAATGAGCACTACACGAACCTTTCGTTGGAGTTTTTCCATAAAAATAGTGTATTACATTTGTCCATGGCAGCAAACTTCATCTCTACGATTAGTGTAAACCATCCCAGACCCCTGTCAGGTCCCATTAGGTTCTTAGTGGGGAGGTTTGCAGTATTACCCAGAAGGTATTATGTCAAAAAATTCATGATGGTGTCAACATTTTTGGGAGTTTTTTGCTCGTCAGCACTAGTATCAGAGTGAAATGGTTCTGTTTTCTGTCAAACAATAATGTTACATATGTGCAAAAAATAGCTAAACTATCTGTTTGCCTGCTATATGTTTCATCTACATTTTCACAGACAGTAGCTGTCACCTGAAGTTTGCTCCTGTCACGTTACACCAGAATAAATATCTCAGAGTTGATGACATGAGACATTGGGAGTAGAGCTTATTCCTTCATGGAAAATTCAGGTCAGATGAATGAGTACTAGCACTGAAAATATATAAATAGTGTTAACTTATTAAAAGAAACCAGCAAACGTCCACTCCTGTTTCTTAAAGAATAAAAAGCGGGGTTTGTATTTACAGACATTCACTTTTCTGGCTCAGCTGCAGTTTTATTGAACTCTGACTGCTTCACACTGTGACGATTGGTCAGAAATGTAAAATGCAGTAAGAAAAGTCCAAACTAAACATGTCAGTTGTGTCTCTTAATAGTCACGCAGCTTGATGGAAGCAGGCAGTGTGTGCAGCTACAGGTTAAATTTGGTATATCCTCCTCCAAATCACTCCACAGATCTTTTTAAGATTTAAGCTAATTAAGAAAAGTCACAAAGTGTGGTTTTGACGTTTTCAAAAGTTTGCCTTTATGCTTTGTAGATTAGAGATTAGATAAAACTTTATTAATCCCTCAGGTGGATTCCTCTGGGAAATTCGTTACGGGCAATTGCAAAGAGCAAAACTTACATTACAAGTGCTAGCACATGGTCCACTTTGGTGGGGTTCCAGTTTGTCACGTACCTCCCAGTCTTGGTAATTTGGCACGCTCAGCCGGGTTCAAACGCTCAGGCAGCCTTTCCAGTGCAGGAGGACGGACATTACACAGGAGAAGATGGATGGAACAGCTGGAAAAGATGAGGCATTGTGCAGAGAAACCTCAGCAATCATTTTGTCACCGGGGCGCTTCTTCCTATCGCAGCGCTAAGACGGTGATCTTTACTGAGTCGCTCTCATTGAGAGGACGACTGCGGCGAGTCAAGCCTTCGTTAAAGCGTTAGTATAAATGTTTACTGTGTTGATGTCATAGTTCACATGAATATCAGTCTCAAAGTTAGTTTAACCTGCTTTCTGGAATAGACCCAGGTGGACCTTCACTATAATAATTTATAGTGTACATAAATATAAATGAGTGTTATCCAACTGGGCATCTTTGGATCATTAGAGTTCTGTCTGTGATGCTCCTTAGCTTATAATATAAAGTGGCTCGAGATGTCTGTTGTTGTTCCATATAAATAAAACTGAATTTTCTGTTAGATGATTATAAAGAAGTGCATAAAGTGGATTTTGTGGTGTGGAGATAATAAAGAACAAAAAAAAATAGAACTGTTTAATTCAACTTATCAGTTTATCAAACCATAATGTGCAGAAATGCAAACTCTATTTAAAACCCTTGTTTTGCCACAGAGAAAGCAATTACTTCTGTCAACTGTTTAAAAACACAGCACAGCAGGCAGAAAGAAAACTCTTCCATTTGCTGATTATTTTCTCTCCAAAATACAAGGCTGGAATAATTTAAAACAAACATCCGCCCAACTTAGAATAGTCATTATTAAGAAATGTACCGTCACAACTCGGATGAAGAAATGAAGATGAATATGAATGAGAACAAGATCACACGAACATACAGTGTTTCATCTTCTGCCATCGCAGTGTGTGCATGGTTATAACAGGCCGCCATATATGTCTCACCTATTAGGCAGTCTCATTACACCTGCCAGCAGACTCGCACAGCCTAATTGGGAAGGTCTGTCTGACATGCATCGCAGTGATTGCAGTATAGAATTAGGCAATAAACTGCAGGGGGGGCTTCTATTACTTAGAAGCTGTTACATCATTTGATTGTCACACTGATAGATGTGACAATTATCTTGTTTCGAGTGACATAAAAAGTCCCCGACTGTTTAACTGTCCTCATAAAGATAAACTTTCTCAGTAATGTTGGATTGAGTTGCATCAACATGGTTACAGAAGTAGAGGTGTTACATTTTAGAGGATTTTCATCCATCACGTCGTAGTAACGGACACTCGGCTGCACCTTGAGAGTTCCTCACTATGAGTTTATATGATATTTCTTTTCACAGTGTTTACATTTATCCATTTTTTTAACCCACTTATTCTGTCCAGAGTTTGGGGGGCTGGGATGGGAGTGTGTCTTTACCCAAACTGCACCAGACATGTAGAGAAACAGAGACAGATGTATTCACCTCAGGTGCAGTTCTTTGAACTGTGGGAGGAAACCCGAGCGCACTGAACAAGCTTCGCACCCCATGTACCGCCAACTGCCTTTTTTGTATTTGAGTGAGAAGCACGATCTGAAGTCTGCCTCATTAACTGAATCCGTGTACGATATCAACCCGTCTGTCCTGTTTCTTTCTTAGGTCCAGTGGAGCATGTCCAGCTTCTTGCTCCCTTTGTGGTCATAAGAAACAAAGAAGTGAACATCACAGCGGTGGTCTTACCCAGCCACTCACGCACAGTCACTTACTTCTGGTGGTTAGGAAACAATACTGAGGTAACGTCTGCAAAGAAAGACTCATTAAAGACATTTTCATTGAAATTTCTGTGGCTTGCGATTTATATTTTAGTTGTTATTTTTTTAAGCTGTATAGTAAGTGCTGCTGTTAGTAGACTGCTTAATATAAATGCTCTTATCTGTGCTTGAGAAGTGTTTTTAATGTTTAAGAAGAACAAAGCAACAAAAGAGAGATCCAGAGCCAAGTCCTCAAAAGTGATAGAACATGTCTTGTGTGCTTGGAGCACGCTCAGGTTAACATTAGCTGAAAGGTCGTCTCGTGTCTTAATCACATAGTGATGCTTAGTCAGGATCTCTCGGCATCACATTTTTACACTCATTATGTGTTAAAAAGCCAATTAGTGTCATTTTTGATTGGACAGGGCAGATTGACAGGCTTAATACAGAGCTAATAAACTTGTGTAGGACCTCAGGTTTGATGCTTGTATTATAGAAATTACTATGATAATGAATCAGAACCAAGACTCACACGTTTGTCCGGTTGTTAGGTGATGATGATGAACCCTGCTTCCGGGTCCAAACTACTCTGTGTTTATTGAGGCTGTTGTGTGTCTAACAGGTTTTAATGTTTTGTATCTTGTTCTATTTAATCAGAGCAAGAACCTAAAAACAGTCAGTGATCACTGTCGGCCTCTCTGAGTTTGGTTGATTGAATCTTTATTTTGAACATGTTGAAAAAGTATAACAACATAGAATTAAAACCAGACAAACAAACAAAGCAAAACAAAAGGAAAATGAGCAACCACAAATAACTTTCATGTTCAAAAAGGAGCAGGAAGAAGCATAAGCTTATTTAATCCCACCCCCTTTTCCACTATCTAGTAATCAACAGAATACAGAAATCCTCTTTACAATTACATTATATGTTACGTGTATTTAAAAATAATAATAATAATAATGATAATTATATGTATGTCTATCTTTCTATCTATCCATATATACATATATACACACATATACTCTTTATCAATAACCCCAGTAACACCTCAAAGGATACACAACCTACAGATATATACACCCAAAATACACGTGCACCCGCACACACATGAAAATATTGGACAAGAACAGCCTATCAAATCTCTACCTCGTCCCTGTACCCTGTAAAAACCATCTCCTTAAACCGCTTTTTAAACTGCGCCATGCTTGGACTTTGCTTCATATCTTTACTTAGTCTGTTCCACAGCTTCACTCCACACACAGAGATGCAAAAACTTTTTAATGTTGTACGGATACGAGGATGTTTTAAATTTAATACCCCCCTCAAATTGTGTCCCCGTTCTCTTTTAGAAAACAGTTTTAGAATATTGTCAGGAAGCAGGTTATTTATTGCTTTATATATAATTTGTGCAGTTAGAAAATGAACCAGATCTGTGAATTTTAGAATTTTTGATTTTAAGAATAGTGGATTTGTATGATCTCTGTAACCAGTTTCATGGATTATCCTTATGGCCCTTTTTTGTAATATAAAGATTGATGATAGCAGACGTTTGTAAGTATTGCCCCAAACCTCTGCACAGTAATTCAAATACGGTGCAATCAGGGAACAATAGAGAATGTGTTTTACTTTACTCAAGATTGAAACACTTCTTCCAATTTTGTTATGTATATGATTTATATGAGACTTCCAGATTAATTTTTCATCTATAATCAGACCAAGAAACTTATATTCAAGTACTCTTTCAATGTCCACACCATCTATATGAATCTGCACTTGCATTTCTAAGGGAATTCCTAAATAAGACTATTTTAGTTTTACTTAGATTTAGCGATAGTTTGTTCCTGTTAAACCATTTTTTAAATTTTGCACATTTCTGAAGTAATTGTATCGAGCAACTACTTTAGATTCCCACTAGAACAAAAAATATTTGTGTTTTCTGCAAATAATACTAATTTTAATATATATCAGATGCCTTGTAAACATCATTTATATAAATAATACATTTTGGACCCAGTACAGAGCCTTGTGGAACACCACAAGCAATGTCCAAGCATGATGAAGAATGGACACTCAGCTTCACAAATTGTTTCCTGTCACTTAAATAGTTTTTCACCCAGTGCAGTACAACCCCCCTGATCCCGTACCGTTCCAGTTTATTAATTAATATATCATGATTGATTGTGTCGAATGCTTTTTTGAGATCCAAAAATAGTCCAGCTGCATATTGTTTCTGATCTATAGCATTTATAATATCTTCAATTGATTTGATTAATGCCAGTGATGTTGATCTTTTTGATCGGAATCCATATTGACTGTCAGAGAGTAATTTATATTTATCTAAGAATTTGTCTAATCGTTTATTAAACAGGTTTTCTAGGATTTTGGAGAATTGTAGAAGTAAAGAAACAGGCCTGTAATTTGTGAAGTGGTGTCTATCCCCAGTTTTATACCACGACACAACTTTAGGTATTTCTGTTTATTATTAGTTTTACTACCACTCTTCATTGTAAAGCTCAGTTTTTAAAACCTTACGATGTAACAGCCCAGCACTTGCAGCGGTATATTAATGACTAACCTCGTATTGTGGATGGGTTATCTCAGTTGTTCTCCTGACTGAAGTTTGGTTCGTTTACAGCATCCTGCGATTGCATTTGTCCCTAACCATCAGGAACCCTCACGTTAACTGTTTTCATTGATGCCTGCATGTTAAACTTTATAGTTACACCTGGTAAAGCAGCCACACTGATCATTTTATTAAAGAATTTAGACAGTTTTTAACTCTCAGTGATGCTGCAGTGTTCATTTGACTTTGGGACCTGAAGCGGAGTTTGGACCCGGAAGCGGCTAATGACGTTAGACTTAAAGACCAAATTCCTCTTCCACATCTGTTGTGATGTGGCCATGGTAACAATTGCTGGAATTGTTAGAGTATATGTATTTCACTGATTCTGTTTGGATCTGCTTTTTTGTTTTGTTTTTTAAAGCAGAAACAACACTTTTAAGCTACTACCGAAACTATCACTATAATTTCAGTCATCTTCTGTTTGGTAGGGCCTAAACTCTCACTGTGTATACTTATAAATGAGTACCTGTTACAGTTTTTATAACATACTACTTCATGTTCCTCCTCATGAGGGATTTTGGTGCCAAGGTGTGCAGTTTCACCAATGTTACACGTTGAACTTGGAAAGAAATTGGGACATTATGTTTACCTGTAACTTAAAAACTGTGCTTGCAGCCGGTGATAACTTTGGATGGAAGCATCTCGCACACCTTTCAGAGTGAGGGAATGCACACCATAACTGTTCAGGTGGCTGCCAGCAACACCATCTTGCAGGACACTAAGACTATAGCAGTCAAAGGTCAGTATTTGTTAACTGTGTTCCCGGAGCTGGTAACAACACATAACTGCAGTTTAATGGGAGGCAGTTAAATACTTTTTATTTAAGTCCTCCAATTTTACTGTTTTCTTTTATTTTTACCCTGTATAAGATGTAAAACAGCTCCTACTTGACTAAAATATATCACATTACTGCTGGAACCTCTAAAGAATATGTCTTCATTTAAAATGAAGTGATCCAGCAGCAAGTATCTGTAAAATGCAATGATTTATTACCAGAGAATGGGTTGGCGTAAAGCTGTGACATTTTCTAATTATCTAGAAGTGCATCTGGTACATTTAGCCAAAGGGAAGTGCGGGGGATATGAGAAAGCCTCTTCTTTTCATCAAGTGTTAACTACCTGAAACTCGACTTGAGCAAAATGACAGTTGGCACAGCTCACTGAGAATAATGCCTTCAGATGGGAGTGAATTAATGGCTGATTCTCCCCTGACTCTCCTCGACAGAATTCTTCAAATCTCTACTTTTATCTTTCTCCCCTAATCTGGACGAGTTCAACCCTGACATACCCGAGTGGAGACAGGATGTGGGGAGAGTAATTAAGAAGGCTCTGCTCCAAGTGAGTGATTTTCATTTTCTCTCTGCTTCCTTCTCTCTTCCTTCCCTTCCATCCTTCCATTTCTCCATCTTGAGATTCTTTCCATTCCATCGTTTTTTCTTTACTCCTACTTTCCGTCTCATCCTGCTATTTCTCAATTATTTCATATACCCCTTTGCGGTCCAATACTCTGGGCTCACTGGTGCAGCGAGAGAACGCCCTCGGCCACCCCGTGATTCATCATCAGACAGGTGTGAAGACGACTCTGCTTTCCTTCTCTCCCGAGACGCCTTCACGAGCGCCGATTTCTTAATTTTAAAGTCAGAAAATGAACTTCAAGCCTAGGAGACCAAGGAGTGACGATACCTGTCACTGTGGCTAATGTGTGTTTGTGTGTGCGCACTTGATCGTAGGAGGTGTGCGAGCGTGTGTGTGGGAAGCTCACCCATCACTGCTAAGTGCTACTCATCTCCCCATCCACAGCTCATGAATAGAGTGCTGCATTTTTTTGCTGTGCTCTTAGCCATCTTAACAGCGTATCGAGCATTTGGAGCTGCAGGTGGGAGCCTTTGGAGGAACGTTTAAAGTGGTTCAAGGGGAGCTCATGTGTAACCCGGATAACCCCAGAGTCAGACCTGTGTTTGCGAGCTGATTGTTTTAGCGTTCGCTGTGAATTTCGTGCCGCTTCGCTTCAAGTAATTTGCCTTAAAAGTGATTTTTAGCTTTTCTTCATCATGTTGTTTATTAGCAATAACAAGACTCCACTAAAGCAGTTAAGGCTGAACTGATATTAACGATCCTGCGGACAGACTTGTGTTATTTATTCCAACTTGACTCCCTCTTAAATAAATCACTGAAGTTATTGATGTCTTCTCAAGCTATTGAAAGCTTGTGCACTTCACTAATTACCAAAGTTAAATAGAGCTCTGTTGATGCTGGTGTTAATTCACTCATGATTAAACCATTTCAGCATGTGAGAAACGGTGTGGATGTCTGAAGTTTAGGCTCTCAGCTTTTTAGAATCTTTGAAAAGTTCATATTTCAATTTTACCTTTTTCTTGCTACTCAGTTGGATTAATTGTTCCTCCCTTTTTTCTCAGCAATCTAAAACAGTCGAATAAAGTGACCCTGTGAGCCTAAACTTCGACCTTGTTTTTGTTTTTATGTATTACTATGATGTCTGTCCCTGAGATGCAATGTCAAATAGTCACCAGTTAAAACTACAAACCCGAGGCTACAGTCCCACACACAGATACACATTCCTGTCTTAATGAGGACACACACAAGTTTTTGTTATGCTGTTTCAGTTTCAATACAAAGCAAACAGCAAAGTTAGAAATAAGAACATTTAACATCTCCACAGTGAATCTGTGGTAGAAACGGGGCTGTGTTACCTGCTCCGGCTGTTTAGTCGCAGGTCAACAGACATCAGTGTGGCTACTGCGCGATTAGCTTCATGTTAGCATGCTGCCAAACTGCTAATACTGTGTTAGCAGCAGTGGTTGCTTTTTTGGGAGAACAGTTTGTACGCTGTCTTCTTTTTCCTCCATGCAAAAACAGTAAAAGTTATGTTCATATCTTCCTTCCTCAGAAGCTGTTGACGTTTTTAATCTGGCCATGTCTGAGGCCTGCATTGAAATTGCAGCTGCAACTACAAGTGATCAGGAAGGGGCTTCCAGTAAGGAAGTTGTCCAATACTGGGAGATAAATTGTCATAAATTGCAGGGACTGACTTTTTGCACATCTATGTTCCTTCCCGTGCTCTTCGATCTCAGGATTCTGGATTTCTAAAAGTTCCTAAAGCCAGAAAAAAAGACTATTGGGGAACGTGCTTTTTCTCTTTGTGCCACATTTTTGTGGAACAACCTCCCTCAACATATTAGGCAGGCATGCTCTGTGGAGGTTTTTAAAGCTAAGCTTAAGACCCACTTGTTCACCCTATCCTATGTCCGTTAGTTTTTAAATTACTATCAGTTTTAACTTATACTGTTTTTTCTGTACTGGATGTATTTATTTTTTAATCTTTTATCTTCGAATAACTTTTCAGCACTTTGTTTGAAAGCACTTTATAAATAAAGTTATTATTATCATTATTAAGGAACTATTAATAAGCAGTAATAATGAATATTAATAGTTAGCAAAATTAATAACTAAATACAAAAATAATGTTGTTGTGGTGGTGTTTTAAACACAGAATGACAGGTATGTTGGTGAAAGATGTTGGCAATACAATTTTTTAAGTTGTCTTACATCAAATCGTCTGCTCACGGACGGCTGCCCCGACCTGAGTCTGGCTCTGGTGGAGGTCACTTCCTGTTAAAGGGAGGTTCTTCCTTTTCATTGTTGCCAAGTTCTGCCTCAGACATTGTTTAGCTTGCAGTATAAAAGCAAGTGTTGTTGTGAAGTAAAAGTACTCTGAACAGGATTTTAAACAAATTTGTGGTTTGAAAACAAATTTCTTAATTAACTAATTTTAATGTTCTGTTAAGCAGCAGTAAAGAGATGCATTGCCTCAGATTACCTTTACCTTTGAATATTATTTGTGGTTTTAACTACATGTCTTGAGAACGTCACCTTTAAGCCACTGTTGAAGAAAAACAATCAGTCCTAAGGCATGCTGATACAGTGTGATTTAGACTTGTGCAAACAGTGGAAGAAATGTGGGAGCACAAGTGGCCCGCAGGTGATTTTTTTCTCCGTTACTTCTCCCTCATTGTGAGTCATTTCAAGTGTCTGCTTCAAATGCTTTTGTCCTCCTTTACATCACAGTTACCACCTACACTTGACTGCACTGTGTTCACAGCTCAACCGCCTGTCTTTACTGTAGTCTGGGCCTACGGGTAGCTTTTATTGAGGCATGACATGCAGAATCAAAAGTCTGGATTCATAATAATAAATTGATTCAGTTTTTTTTTTTCTCAGTGAAATGGGCCATTTGTGATGTGGAGAAGGATAATTACTCTACTTTCACACCGAGAACTCTGGTGCACTCGGTTTATCACATGCTGAGTTTCAGTGCCATAGTACACATTAGAGGGCTGTGTCATCAATCATAGAACTAAGATTACAATACATAACCATGCAGTTCTTCTTGAAGTGAAATCCAAATGAAAAAGTAGAGCGACAGTTGCTATATGTGTTTTTCTTTTTTCCGTTATATTACACTAGTGTCTGAATTGCCACTTTTCATCTTTTCGTATTACGCCGTCAGACTTTCATATCAGGTACTTGTTTATGTGAAAGGGCTGTAGATCTGTTTATGTGTTTGCATCTGACACAAAGTTCATTTCCAGACAAACATATTGTCCAAGTGGTGACAGGAAGGGTTATTTTTCCTCCATTTTGTTATGGCTGAGGAGTCTTGGTGGAGACACAGGCCAGTCCACAACTGATGGCATTTCAACATAGTAAACAACTCCCAAACAATAAAATAGGAGATGAGGAAGAGAACAAATCGCAATTAAAGTCAAGGTCCATTTAACGGAGGTGCACCACTGCCGAATGTATCATGTCATGATTTTGCACTCTTCGCCTATAGGCTCATTTCATTTCCAGCGCTTCTGCTGTTCCTGAACGTGCGTTCAGCAATCAAGGTTATTTCAGTCCACTCTGTCTTTCCTTAGCCACCTCCCTTTCATATTCCCTTAACGTTTCTCTGCTCAGACTCATATAGTTTACAGTGTTCATCCTCCTCCATAGCTTCCCTCGAAGGTTAATGCAAGCTATCAAGCTATTGTCTCTTTATTGCTTCCCCAGAGGCGCTGATTTTCTTTTTTATCCATCTGAAGCGTGGTAAACCATCCACTCTGATGTGATACTCTCGTCATTTGAATCTGCTGTCAGTTGTGATGTTGACAATTAACTTACTTTCAAATGACTGGAATGCATATGAAGCTTTATGAGTGAAGAAAACCTTTGAAATATTAATAATAATGAAAGGTAGTACCATCTTCATCTCCAGAGGAGGAGTCCCACTGATGTCGGTGATCACCTGACCTTCATTTTCACAGCAACACAAGGCTTGAAATCTCAGATGTTTATCAACAAGAATGGAATTATATCTTTTGGTATTTCATTTTATTTATTATTTGTTTTTTAGGAGTATTTTTCCTCTCCCTGACCTGTGCACCTGGGATGGTCCATGGACAAACTGTAGACAATGTTGGGAAAGGATAATGTAAAGTCCATAGAGAGAAATGGCAGTCGACAGTAAATCTACATTTCTGGTTAATTATTTTTCTTTGATTACATTTCATCATATTCCTTTTTGCTTAGTTTCAACAAGAATTGGAAAAAGTTTGTATTTACTTCTTTCATATCCTTTTTAATAGATTCTGGTAAGAAAAAGCATCATCTATCCCTGAAATGGGCTCATGGTGCGACACCCAGTCAATTCCTGACTGATATGACATTGGTGGTTCCAGAAAGATGAATCCGACTGTTTATGAAAAGTTTTCTGCTTCTTCCTGAACTGCCAGCAATTTCTTTAGGTTCAGATAGATTATTAGGTCACAATTCACTTGGTTTTAATCTAGGTGCTGTCATCAGAACAAAATGTTCATTTGTTGGAACAACCTGGAGAACATACCTGGAAAAACATGTGAGCTTCCCACCAGCCAGAATTCTAGGTGTCATGCTAACATGCTAAGCTAAGAAAGAGAGGTTAACATTTAGTTGAAAGTTTTACTACAACAATGTTCATGCTTAGAGAGAAAGGCAACAGTAGTTAAAGAGTTGTTTTTATTGTTTTAATAATTCAAGGGCAACATCTGGGTGTCTGCATGTCTTAAATATTGTTTAAGCTACAAACACAAAATCATTTCCAAAACCCTGAAATGTCAGTAGAGGTTATCTGCTTTACATTTAAACTAAAGCGTTTCATGTCAAAAACTGAAAAAGAAGTGAAAGTGTAGCAAGATAATAACTTTCAGAGTCCCTCTGGAGTTTATCTTCTTCAAATAGTATTTCTTGAAATGAACTTGCAAAATATTGCATTGTGAAATCTTCATATCAAACCAAATTGAGCCGACTTCCCTGCAGCCTGTCCTCTCTGAGGATCTCACCTCTCTTCCTGTTTACCATCCCGATTTAATTTTTGTATCCGTGATGAATTTGCAGTATATCAGATGATCCTCCAGATTTTTAAACTAAGGACAGATTGCTGTGCGAGTCAACATGGTCCAAGCGCACTGATTTTTTTTTCTTTTTTTCCCCACAGGCTATTGCCTCCTTTGTCATCCCATTCACTTTATCTCTCTCTCCACTGCCTCTTCGCCATTGCAAGACACGCCCATGGCTATCATTTGTCCACTGCTTTGTTACTCAAATAGTGATTTTTCTGCTTGATAATTGATGTGCTTTGCCTTTACCTGCTACGTTGTCCACCCCAGGCCAGAGGGAAAACATAAAAACATCAAAGGCTCTAGAATGAAGAGTGATTGCCACACGGCGCTGCCCCCATTCTTGCTTGTACTGCATAAACTGTTAAAAGCTAATGGCTTGAAAAAAATAACAGAAACAGTTATTGACCCATTAAAAATGCGTTTTTGACATGGCTAGAAACTGCAGCCTCAAAGCATTTATCCAATTGTTCTCTGTAATTAATGAATACATGCTGATTGGTTAGAGGGCATTTTTGACTTGGAGGAACTGTTTAAACATCTCTGGTTACATTTAATGTAAAACAGCTGAAAACAGTGAACACTGCCCCACAAAAACTCAATTAAAACTTTGTTATCTAGAATCTTCTTTAGATACCAGAATCCTGAGTCTTACATTTACACCATCTAATAGTAGTTGTCAGCATTTCTATTAAAACGACTGCAGTCATTCTATAAACTTAACTGAGCAGAAATTGCAGAAATATCCAACTCAGATACTCTGGCATTGAACATTATGCACACTACGAACACCGTCAAGTGAAAACTCTGTTCTTTTCTGAAAAGTCATGCTTGGGAAAGTGTTTTGTGTGTCCATTTATGGGCTTGTGATAAAGGTCAACACTTTTTGTGAGTCTTTGTAGCTCTGCAGCACTATCTGTATCTCTGTCTCTCTTTCTGTGTCACTCTTGTGAAGCAGAACAGCTGTTAGGGACAATATTAGACCATGAACACGGTTATTCTGCTGTCAGTTTTCCAGAATGCTGGTGATGGTTGCCTCAAATGCTAAAGATCGCATGATGTCTGTAAACACTAATAGCAGACATGCTATTCGACTATAATATAATATAATGCTATAATGTTGAATGGCTCACACAGCCCAGACCCATCAGGGCATGGACACTGGGCCTTTGGGGATGTCAGGGTAGGTGTCTGATACCAGACACTGGCAACAATCCTTCCCTCTCCACCCGGTGGTGAAGTAGATCCGCTGTATCCTGTTGAATAATCCACAATCTTCCGCTTCCACAAAGTCAAATTGTGATTGCAGGATAAACAGGGTATTCCAGACAAAAGTTTTTCTCTGGGTCTACCCTGGGAAGACCTACCAAAGGAGGTGCTGAGGAGGTATCCTGACCAGATGCCAAATCTGGGTTTCTGTGTCACTGTAATCCTGGGAGCTGTGCTGTCTTGGGCAGTAGATAACATATCTATTTACATGGAAAACTTCACCAGAATGCAGTGGATCTGATGATTTGTTTTTGAGTGTAGCAGGGTTGCAATTGCTTACCGACTGCGGTGGTTTGGGAATGTCTTTGCCATTTGGAGGAATGAGCTTAATCTGAATGAATCTAGATGGGTAGATGGGTGTTACAGGAGAATATGGCATCAGTTTTGGCATGTCAGGACACAATTTTCTCAGCAGAGCAATGTATTGTATTGACATGCACAAAACTATTTACTTTCCCTGTCAGTGGTTTTAATGTTGTTCCGATTCAATTCAGTTTTATTTACACAGCGCCAAATCACAACAACAGTCGCCTCAAGGAGCTTTATATTGTAAGGAAGACCCTACAATAATAGATACAGAGAAACCCAACAATCATATGACCCCCTATGAGCAAGCACTTTGGCAACAGTGGGAAGGAAAAACTCCCTTTTAACAGGAAGAAACCGACAGAACCAGGCTCAGGGAGGGGCGGGGCCTAAAGACATGCTGTTTACGGACTGAGATGCCTCTTTATTTGTTTAGTGTTTTTGAACTATGATGGGTTTAGAAAAATATAAATGGACTGGTAATTATAGAGTGCTTTCCTACTCAGGTGATGAGTCAAAGGGCTTTTTGAGTTGTCAGCGTAAAATAACCATTGCTGTAGTTTTCCCTCACCACCATATTAGCTTAAAACATTATACAGAGCAATTTAATGTCTGACTGACACAAACTGTAAGGGAAGAGTCAAAAGTGATATAATGGCACAAATGGTTACAAAAACAGTTTGAAGATGATCGACATCTAAACGCTTGTTAACTCTCAACCTTACGATCTGAACAAATACAACCAGTTAATTTGAGCAGAAACTCACAGGCAGGTAATTATATCTTAGTGGGAGACTAAACACGTAATTAAGTTCCATCTTAAGACTGCAAAGGAATCTTCCGATGGGTCATTACACTCAATCCTACAGTTTCTGACAATAGACATAAATGTGCAATATGTAGTGTTTCAGTGTAAAGTCAGATGAGTTTTCTTGTAATGAAACTGTTCAGCAGATAAAATGTCTTTGTGTTATCTTACAGTGTGTAGTCATTCTGAGCTGCTTGGTAACTGCTACTCTTTGTAATCTAGCTGCTTTTGTCCCAGCGGGAGCGAATGCAGCAATCACACACCAAATGAAGCTAGCATTGTCTCACCTTCAACCCAAGACACATCTTCTTGAGTCTATAGCCATTTTCACACTGCAGTCGTGACATTAGACATTACCCAGTGAGGACAAATATTCAACACAGTTAAATCTGAAATGTAATGGTCTTCATGATCTCCAATACTGTCTGACGGTTAATTGTGCCAATTTCGCCAGGTTAGTGAATTCACAGTGAGTCAGCGTGCTCTGCATCCTCTGCCTAAACTGAGTAGTTACATCAGTGCGAATACACGTGACAAAGACTAACTCCTATTGCATACTCAACAACTTCGGACAACGTTACAACCAAACTTGAGCTGAATTTTTCACTGGTGACAGACTTTGTTACTTGATGGGAAATGATGGAAAACTCTAAAGGCTTCCAAACATTGTGGCAGATTAAAACTGTGAGGGTGGTAGAGGGTGTAGAGCAGAACAAAGGGTTCATCCAGCAGGAGTACACTTAAGAAAGATCCCAGTTCACATCTGCTGAGTTCACATTTCCCTGTTGAGGCTCCACAGCTGCAGCGCCTTAACAGGGACTGCACTGTTATGATGGAGTTTGCATACAAAGTGATGACACAGTTGGTGCCTCTGGCTATCTTTTCTCTTCATGCATAGAATATTCTGTATATTGTTAATTATATATAAATTTTCTGTAACCCTGTCTCTCAAAATGACAGACAGCCTGCATTTTGAACCAGTTTCTCCCAAAGTGTCCAACATTTTCATGTGAAAACAGTTTATGTCCATCTATTCTCATGTAAATCTTAGTCACTTCTCAAAGCTGCTTCATAATGGCTTTTAAACATACTCCACCCAAATATTCACTGCGATCTTTAACCTGTTTCGCTTCTGGCTCGTCTCATATGGCCACTTGGTCAAAATCCCCCAGCACGACATTTGTATGCACTGTTTCAAAGTGAACGGTGAATATTGTGAATAGTGAGTGAAACTAACCGTAACACTAACCCAGCAGTTAAAAGCTCCTCGTTGACAGTCTTGTGATTTACGACACTGCTTCATGCTTTCAGGATTGCATCTAATGCTGCGGCTCTCTTAGATACAGCAGAGGACACTTTGTGTGTATCCCCGAGACTCCGGAAGCTTTAACAAAACTATTGCGTTTGAAGTCCCGTCAATGACTTTAAGCCTTATGATGCCATAAAGCTTTTGCTATTTTCACAGTATCACACAGTGATATAAAAACATTTCTATCTTGTGACAGGTGGCCGAATTCCCAGAGGAGCAGCTCCTGGTAGCGGTGTTCCCCGGAGTGCCAACAGCTGCTGAGCTCTTCCTGTTGCCTTATAAGAACCAATCAGAGGGCAAGAAAAAGAGTGAGGAAGCTCTGGAGCGGGTATGGGTGTCTCTAAGTGAAATTCACGAGGAGTTCAAATTCCTCCAACTTGATTATTGTGCCTACAAAACGGTGCCTTGTTGTGTACTTTAACAGGCTTCTGACACAATTGTAAGTGCACTGAACCAAAACCTGGTGGAGTTCGAGCTGAAGCCCGGTGTGAGGGTGATCGTTTACAACACACAGTTAACACTGGGTAAGAAACATTTGCTGTCATTGCTTTTAATTTTGCCATCAAGTCATCATCTATAATATTAACTTCTGGGGGTAATGTAATTATGGCCTGCATGTTCCATTTTTCATTTTCATGTGCAGAGAAACAGAAGTGTAATAACTGTGTTTTGACAACAAGAATTTTTCTTTGGTCCACCAATTAAAATTCCTGTCAGACCTCGTCTATCCCAGGCGAAAGAACACAGATGAGGATGGGAGGGGTTCGGTTTTAAGTGGAGCTCCTTGAGAAGAGGGATCTTTTATGCCTGCCATCAAAAGCTGAACATCTGTTCTATTTCTTTTACAGCCATCCAACCACAAAATGAGTGTTACACTGAGTATAATTATGTTGATTATTTAGTCCTTGAGAAAGAACACTGTACAATTTCAGGGCAGACTTTGGAATCATTCAAGAAGTCATCAGCAGTGTTTTGCGGGAAGGCTGGTTGACATTAGAGACCCTCAAATGCTCTCGTGTCAAATCAGCTCTGATTCACGGAGACACAGTAATTGTAAATAACATGGCTAGACTGGAAACCTCTACTTTTTTATTGGTTTGGAGCTCGGTACTGCTCAGCAGCTCCTGTGTCCCGCTGCTGGACAGGTCTTACCTTATATTCACTGCTTGGCTGGTTTCATTAGGTGCACAGTCTCTGGAGGCACACAGCCATGAGTTGTCTGCAGCTCAAAGCGATGGGTATTAACAGCCTGGCATGTAGTGCTCTGTGACGTTTTGTGGTGTGCTGCACTCTAATGACATTGAAGGTGTACCCAGCTGGATCCCTCTTTATATTTCACCTCCCAAGAAAAGGTCTAAAAAGCCTTCAAGCTGCTTGAGAAAGGTCATCGGCATGCGCGCCTCCATCTCTTAGCTGAGGGCTCACGTAGCGCTAAACCCGTCACAGAAAAGCATCAGGCTTTTTCTTCAGCGACGGACATTAATGCACTCTTCAAAATAATGGGAGAAATTTAGGGTTTGTGCCTTATGAGCGAAACCGTGACATTAATCACACTGAACACTTGTTTGGTTCGGTACTTTTTTGAATGAATGTTGGCGCATTTAACTGTTTTACATTCACCTGAAATCTTTGGATTTCCTGCTACTGTCAGTTTGTTTTGCCCATCAGCAGAAAGTGTAATTTCACGCTACAACACCTTACAGTGTTTCATATCTTAAAGATAAAAATATAATCTGGGGAGTCATTATTGTTCTGGATATACAGTATACTACAGTGTACGGGGTACAAGTATAAAGAAAATACGTTTTTGACCCTTTAACATCTAACAGGTCACAGGCAACACGCAGAGCATCTGCCCTTTTTATAGAATTTACACATATTTGGAACATCTGACCCAAAGGTTTCTATCAGAAATGATGTTGTGGAAAAATGTGTTATTGTAAGGTAACATCTTCCAGGTCTGATATGTAGCCCAGCCCTAACCCCGGTGACCTGCAGGATTTTTAAAGGTTCGCTTCATTCAAACTAGAAGCAGAGAAAAAGATAAATCAATAATGGATGTGACTACTCTTTGCTTTTGAAGAGGTGCCTGTTTTCTTTGTTGCACATACTTTTTCAAGGTACTCTCCCTGTAGGTGCTACCACAGTGCCAGGAGCTATTTCAGGTGTATCTGTTTTCAGAAGTGAGTCTCGTTCATTTTTTCCATTCTGACAAAACTTTGCATTGTCACTCATGCAGAATGAAGTCACTGTAGTATTTTTGGAAACCCAGAAAATCTCGCTGTAACAGCCAACCAATAGCTAGAATCTAGCATTATATCCTCCCGAGAACCAGACCATTCATTTATGTCCTCTGAAATGGACATTTGTTTTTGCTCTATATCTTTTGACTAAGTCCTGATGCACTGAATAGAGGAAATCCTGGACTTTCCATTGGTATCTCATGTGTCTGGGTGTTATCACCAGGAAGAGGCAGGAAATAAAAAAAAAGTTCAATGGGAAGATTCTTTTCTTCCTCTGTTCTCAGGAAGATATACACACATTATAATACATTCCCCGGAGGTCCTGTGATCTTTCCTACTTTATGGACTTCCATCCATTTCAGGAGTGAGTGAAACCTGCAGGCTTTAAAAGGCTTCCAGTTGCATAGAAGTGAGGATGCACATTTCTATAAAGACCAGTTCCTTGATTAAAGTCACAATAAGTACAACGTGGAATCCATTTTATTAATTATAGCTATTAATACTCGTACCCATAATTGTCTATTAATTACAGTCAATTATAATTGGAGAATAACCCAGGATATCCTCACTGGTCATCAGGCAATGAGCGAGCAGTATCTCCTGGCGTTCGATCCACCTCCATTGTTTCTGCCTCTGTATGTCAAAGTGGGCTTTTACAGCTTGAGCTGCCCACGGACTGCCATGATAAGTTTGTCGTCCACTCCTGATTGTCCCTGACATCAGGACAAGTCAGTCTCAGGGAGAATCTCAGCCGCTAGTCTTTATGGCACAAAGTAAAGTACTTTTTTTTCTACAACAGTTGAAATATTTTTAACTCAGCTGGATGTGCAGTCACCTCAGTTTGTGGGGCCTTTGTAGGTAAACACACATTAGAGCTCCGATCAGCATGAAACTGTATCGTTTCCATCAAGTGTTTGTCAGTTATGGACTTGGATGAGAAATTTGAAGGTGCAGCCATAAGAACAGCACAAACTTAACTATAACTTCTGAGTTTGAATTCTAGGGTCTGAAGAAAACGAAGCACTTCTTCTTCCTGTCTTATTAAGATAACATGTAGTTGTGGTGGGGAAAATAGCAGCAATAACAACATATAACAGCAAATAAAATGAATAACTCCACTTTCAACACCTCTGACGTAACCTCCCAGGTCAGAGATTTAGTTAGCCATCGTTAGCCAGAGCTCATGTGTACTGTATTCTTTTTAGCTGTTCCTCCACATGGAGGAAAAATAGTTTAAAAAAAGTGAATTCTTGCTGATATGTTGACTGCCAGTTCCAATTATTTAAAGATCTTATACTTAGAGTTTAATAAAAAAAAATATTGCTAATACAGGAAATGAGGAAAACGCTTTTGACTGAGCTGAACTTTCAAACTTTGAAACCTCAGAAGTTCTTTACTTTTTCAAATCTGGCGTCTTTATGATGAAACTGCTCAAGATGTTGATAAACTGAGATCATTTATGCATTCATACGAACATTTGTTCTTGTTTTAGCATTAGCATTTAGCCACATCTGGTTGACTTGTAATATAAATCTAACTGTACTTTTGTCTGTTGTTGGTTTTAATGAATCAAATTTCTATTTTTATTTCTATTCTGTCTCATTTGTCAACTGTTGATTAACGTTATGTTGTTTTTATTTTGACTGTCTAATGTCATCTCTGTGCACCTTCCTGCTCCCACAGCACCTTTAGTGGACTCGAGCCCCAGACACAGCAGCTCAGCGATGCTTATGCTCCTGTCAGTTGTGTTTCTTGGCCTTGCGGTGTTTCTCATCTACAAATTCAAGAGGTGCAAATCTTTCTGATTTCTTCCACCTGCTGTAGGGCCCCACTATATAGCTATTACTCTGTTCTTCATTATTGATGATAGCAGATGAGCCCTGTCTAGACCAATCTATTATAGTCATATTTGGTATTTTCAGTTGATAGATCACTCTGGAGTTGTCACTCATACTTGTGAGATTCCAGTGCATGAGGTGTGTGCAGCAATCAGTCACAAAATTCAGGGAAAACGAGCAGTAAATGGTTTAATATGCAGCTTCTCTGCCTTGGATCTTATTTGCTGAATAAATTATTCATACTCAAAATTATTCTTTTGAAAAGTCTGAGGGAAATGGAAAAGCTGTCATTAATTATGGATATGAAGTTTTTCCCATTAGTCTAAAGAGGATGCATTTTTCAAGAAATCTTACAGTTGACAAAAACAGAGCAATTAATAACCCAAATGTATAGTAATTGCAAATAAATTGGATAATGTCTAAATAAAGATCTATATTAGGCGGTATAAATGCAGATGAGAAAAGAAACCAGTGTTACTGTAATTTGTCTATAAATTAGGCACTCGAGTGTAATTACAGTCAAGGCAAGTTTACAGTTTGTCAGCACCAGGAAACAGAATCATCTTTGAAAAAGTAGCTCAGTGCAACAGTCTGTCAGACTTCTTAAAAACCCACATTTTTAACTCGAAAGAAAAATAATTTTCATTTTTCTAAAAAATGTTGATCCTGCCAAAACATCACAGCTGGAAGCAGTGAGACAACAGAGCAGGCAGTTCACATTTAGCACAGACGGTTCAAACTCATTCATCCCAAAGCTTACTCTGTGCAAAAGAGTCAATAAAGACAAACTGGATAATCAAACCAGTTATAATTATATTAAAGGTGTGCCCATTGATTCATATTATATAAGAAAAAACTACCTTTGAAGATGTCAGCTGTCAGTGAACTTCAAAGCTACAGGGAATGAAATAACCAGCAAAAATATATAGCATCGAAATATTGATTATTTAAAGGTTAACCAAAACCAGGACCAGAGTTGTTTTCTCCTTTGATCTGATGAATTCTGTAGTTACACATGTTATAGTTATGCTGACCTTTATTTGCCTCACCTGCTGAAGTTAACTGGCCTGAGAGAGAAAAGAAACCCTGCAAGGAAGCAAGTAATAAAGATCAGGACAAACTCGGTGAGAGCAGCTTGATGTGTAGAGTCTGATGAAGATAGTCAGGCAGGCAGAGATGGAGATGAGGCTGCCAAATCAAATAATTTATTCATAAAGTCGTGTTCTCGGTTGTAATTTACTAATGAATGTAAACTTGGGACTGCGGTTACATAGCCTTAGAAACACAACAACCCCACTGTGTGCATGCACAAACACCGCACCTGCACGTGAGATGGTTATCTAACATTTGCTGATCTTGTTTTCTGTAAATCCTCAGAAAAATACCTTGGATCAACATATATGCTGAGGTTAACCAGGAGAAAGAGCAAGAGATGATCGGCTCGGTCGGCCAAGGCGACAGCACGCCGAAAATTACTCTGAGTGAGTTCTCCACATCCAAAGAACTCATGGAGAAGGAGCTGGATGCCAGGGTCAAAAGTAAGTACCTGCTGAGAGTAGGGACAGGCATTTCAAGCAAATACACTTCAATATTTTTTTGGGTTCTAGACGCTTTGCTGCCACCTTAAGTAGTAGTCATGGTGTTGGTGGGTTACTCTATTCACCTGCTGTAGAAATAAGAGAAAATCCATGAACAGGAAATGGCCACATAGATGATTTAACTAACTCACACTTTAAAGGCATGTAGATATCCAGAGACAAATAGAAGGCATCCATATACATATGAATGTATGCGATGCACTATATACTGCATAATCTCATCTGTGTGAATATCAGCACTATGTGTCTTTGCGACGAATCAAGTCATGATTAAGACATTTTCAAAAATATAATACATGGAGCACAATGCAATCTGGATCTCAGTGACCTTGTCGTGGTCCAGCAAGGTCTGTGTCACTGCTACATTGTATTTTAGGACATTTAAAACATGCACTGTCCACTGTTTGGAAACTCGGATATTCCCTATACCGAGGTTTCAGACATGCCAAAACTTGCCAGGGCATGTAAAGATGGAATTTCAGGGACAAACTTTCTTTGTCGATGGCTTTATAGCAAAAGTCAACATGATAATGTGTAGGATAACTGTGCGTAGAATCACCTCCTGGGGCTAATTTACATACTGAATCTGAATCGTCTTTTAAACAGAAATCCAGCAAATGAATCTCCTTTTTACCATTTTTGAATTATTCACAGAGGAGGAAATCCTTAGAGTAGACAAAGCCCGTGAAAGGGTTTTAGAGGGTAAGGAAAGATTCCAGTGACACCCACAGTACTGGGAATAATGACTAAATAATAAAACCAACATGTTTAGCATGTGGCTGCAGGACTTCATCAAACACAGAGGGAGTGGCCTAATCATTCCTCATTCAGTCACAGTTTGACTTCAATTTAAAAAGAGACATTCATTCATTCATATTTCATTACATGATAAAAAACAATAGGTTTGATAAGCTAATTGCTGCCCACTCTGACTGTATTTAACAGAGTGGATTTTCTATTGTTACCAGTAGAAATGTACCACTTCTGGCAGCTGCAGACCCAGGATTGATTTGGCTCTGAGATAGTTTAAAAGACAGATTAAGTTCCTGCACTTTCACAGTTCTGGAGAGCTGACTGCTTCTGACCTGTGTGTTGAAATTCAGAGGAGCTGTCGAGAATGGAAACTCACACATTAGTGAAACCCTCAAGCAGCGAGGCCGTGAGTGTGCTGCTTCATTTCAGCAGAATATTTTTATCCAGGTCAATGTCTGATTGTTACTTTTTTTTTCTTTTTACATATGATCTGTATTCCTGCACGAGAGTACTTTCAGTTTCTCCATAACTCATGTAGCACCTCGAGTCAGTGGACGGGGACGCACAGTAAAGTGTAACAAAACAACAATAAGTGTAAGAATAAGAGTTAAACAACATATTTACGAAACACTAATCAAATTACTACCATCTGATTCCACGTTTGAAGCAACAATGGTACATTGTTGTTTTTCTCTTAAATTAAAGGTACCATGTGGCTGCCGATGGGCCTGATATCCACTTACAAGAACATTATACTGCCACTGTTTTATCGAAATTTAAAGCAGATGTCCTCCTATGTGGATCTCATTTCTCTCAGAAACGAAACTCAGGTAAAAAAGAAAAAAGAAAATCATGTAATTCTTTGTTTTTACATTCATCAGGTCCCAATCAGCCCAAATAGCAAAGAGAAATTAAAAATGCATGCATTCATGAAAGAGTTCGGGTCTTAGGAGGTCAAATTCGAGCAGGTGCTCAGCACTACATGCATTTAGTGCAACAGAAAGTGTATCAAATCATCCCTGCCTGCCATCACAGGACAAGGATATTTAACCTCCTAGGACCTGTCGTCCACATATGTGGGCATCACATTTTGGGTTATTTAGACCAAAATACTCAATTTTGCTCTACATGGGCCTGATATCCACTTACGAGGACATTATACTGCCACTGTTCTATCAAACTTTTAAATGAATATCCTCATATATGGCTCTTAGTTTTCTTAAAAACAAAAATAAGGTTAAAAAAAAATCTGGTAATTCTTTGTTTTTACATTCATCAGGCCCCAATATGCCCAAATATCAAAGAGAAATTAAAAATGCTGCTGTGGAAGAGTTCGGGTCTTAGGAGGTTAACGAAATGTATTTCACAACGAATAAACGCTGCTTTTTATTTGCACATTTCTGCAGACGTCCTTGAAGTTGCTGATTGATTTGTGCTATATGCCAGAGTAAATTAACAGCTATTCTTGTGTTTCTCACGTAAATGGCCTGTATTTGTATAGCGCTTTTACTAGTCCCTAAGGACCCAAAAGCACTTCACACATCCAGTCATCCACCCATTCACACACAGGTGATGGCAGCTATGCCACAGCCAGTGGCACCACCAGTAGGCAACAGGTGAAGTGTCTTGCCCAAGAACACAACAACCGAGACTGTTCAAGCCGGGGCTCGAACCGGCAACCTTCCAATTACAAGGCGAACTCCTAACTCTTGAGCCACGATCGCCCAACACAAATGGGGTAGACGTCCAGACTTTCAATATTTGGTGCTAAACTTCCTCACCGAGCACGTTCCAATTAATTGGACCAAACATATCATAACAAAAGCTGGCATATTTTTCATAATGGGTCAATTTCAAATTCCAACGCGTCTTAATAGCTTCAGAGCCTTTGAATGGAAATTAAGTACAAGGAGTCAATGTCAAAGAAGCTATTTGTTTTATAGTCATTAAAGCTCTGAATTAACTGTCTTTGTTCTTGGCTTTTTTCCCCCTCTTTCATTTCCTTTATTTATACTCAGGGGGAGTCGGAAATGCCTGCGAGAGCACAAGGGAGATTCCAAACTGTACTAGTGTGTAAAACTGGTGGAGCAGCGCTTCATGTACAGAGCAAAGTATTTCAGTGTCGGGGTTTTTTTTTGTTTTGTAATTCTCAACACAACTGATGTTAATAGTTTTCTAAGGGACCTCATTTATACAGACTTGCATGGATGTCTCATTCAACAACATCCATGCAGTTAATGTCAATTTACTCAATGAGATCATTGTAATTACTGACAAAACTTATTCAGTTTTGTGGATGTATAAGCTACATAGCAGCATTCATTTGCAAAGTGAAATATCTTTCGTGGAAATCTATCAAAAGTTATGTACATTTCTTAAGGCGTTTGCTTTGAAAATCATTTCTGCCTATATATAGACTATAATGTCGGAGTCTTCAATCAAACAGGGAATATTATTGAAATGTACAATACTGTCATCTGTTCTGTTAAATGTATATATTATTACTTTCTACATGCTCGTAGTCTGAGTACCATGGCGGCAACAGAAAATCTGACGATGGTCTTTTTTTCTGAAAGTGTGTTTAAAAAGTCAAACATTACTTAAAGAAACCGATTTCCTTTGCTAAGGTCCTTAACTTGTGCATGTTCTTTCTGAGGACACAATTTCTGTGTTGTAGATAAGCAGGTGTTGTAAATAGTTATTTTCTAATCATGTGTCAAAAGACCCCAGTTGATTCTGCTGATTCTGTTTTGCTCTCATTTTCTTCAGAAAGGATTTATCTGTTAATGCAGGTAGAGCTGCATCGGCATAGTGCAGATGTCCCTCATGTTCTCTGAAAATAAAGTTAAAAGGATCATCCTCAACAGGATCATTTTCAGGATATTTGCATTTTCAGTACAGATATACAATAGACTGTCATTAAACTCTCTGAACCAAACATTTGCAACCAGAGCCCGACTCATTTGTTGGTCGGCCAATGCTGGCTATTTATCGATCTATCGATATTGGCATTTACAACAGCCGATAAATGAAGTTTAAAAGCTACGAAACAAGAGAAACATCCTTCAGACGTGCTGTTGTTATGACGTTTGTCCACCAGAGGGCACTCTGCAGGTTCCCTGCTGGGAACCACAAACACAATAACCAGCTGGTCTGAGCAAAGTCGGGCAGAGTGTGAGCTCGTAAATAACTACAAATGTCAGGGAAATCTGTATATCCCATGTTTGAATCACCAAACATCTGTAGCAGTATTGGCCTTAAACGTCCCATTACAGTCCGGTTCTATTTGCAAGTGAGTCTGTGGCTCTCACTGTTCAGATTTGGCTTCGATACTAATGTTGAATCACTTTGGAAAAAAATGTATCTATTGTGGTGACCAGTGATCAAATTCACAATTTCAACTCATTGGGGAAAAACATGGTGTTTATTTTAAGTAGGCTTACAGTTGGGTTGTGGTTTCTGCTTCTTCTTTGGTTTGTGGCAGTTTCCAATGGAGCTCATGCCAATATTATTATTTGTAATGTCCTGCAATTCTTTTCAGTCATGGTGGTGCTGGCCGCTCATCTGGCCAATCCACCTCATTGGTCCAGATTCAACAGTAATAGGATGTATTGTTCTAAAACAGTTATGGTGCCTAGTGGGTAACTTCATACGACAAGTCCTTGATTTATCCACTAACACCACCGAGTGGTTGACATGGGTTTAATTCAGGACTGGTTATGATAAAATACTAGGAATGAATGGTGTTATATATTTCAAATTGTGTCTTCATTCTCTTCAAAGGACTGCTGTGTGAAGTCTTGTTTTTTTGTACCTTGCCAGAGCAGCATAATCAACATGGTGATGCCAACTAATGATGACAAAACATATATGGTGGTAATAAGTAGTTTAATTAAGTCAATGAAATTTTCTCTGCCTAAACTCTTCAGCCTGAACTACTTTTTAAGATTTCATTCTCAAAAACCAAGTCCATCTTCAGTCAGTAACAGTTCCACTACTGTAAGGCCAAAGTGAAGACGTTTGGGCTTTTTTGGACATGAGAACTTTGAGATACAGGAAACCTGTCTGTGCACATAACCAGACCAGAGTAAGACTGGTGAACTGGAAAATTTGCTTGTAAATTAAATTAGCCTTATAGCAATGAGTCGCATCGATGTTATTGAACTTGTTAAAAGAAAGTTCTGAACTGCAAATCTGATGCAGCACGATTGAAGTGAAAGAGTCCTACATTCATTTTAATCACAGTAACTCGATGCAGTCCAGGACACACCTGGGCCTCCAAGATGGTTTCAAGTAATGTGTACAATGTGAAAAGGTAAATCACTTATTAGCTCACAGTTTTTGGATTCCAATATCATGTTCTCCCATTATTTTCAGTTGTCATAGCTTCAACTTCACATATTTTTTTCCATGTATGCTATCAAACCCAACTTTAAGCCTACAAAGTGCTTTTGCTGTTCATTAGGATTAGATAAGCTGATGAGTCCATGTTCTACAGAGTGTGTTACCAGCATCTTTGGTGCTCATTGTGGCACAATTTTTACACCACTCAAAATGTGCAACTACTGCTATTCTAACAATGTGACAAAACCAGAACATTGTCTTCAACTGTGCCTGGAACAGTATGTATTTATTTAATGAATCCACAGTGTACAAACAGAGCTCCCCTGGCTGCCATTAGCCTCCATTCACAAACCAACGCTCCAGTCTCTGCTTTGCATCTAGTTTGAAATGAGTGAACACCGTCCTCCCAGCATGCAACTTCCCCCAGCTCTGCATTCTCCAGGCCTGCAAAAGCCAAGTGGCCTCGACTTGACTCCCGTTGCTCTCCCAGTATCCAGCATTGTTGATAATGAGAGAAAGCTGGACAGCTCAGGGGAGGGTGCCACATGCAGAGGTTTCCTGCAGTGCTCAGCTCAAGCAAACAGCAGTTCCAGGAGAAGCGAAAGGCTGCAAAAAGATATAGGCTGTCACATCACATATGCATTACCTGCAACAGAGTGCTCTCATCTCAAACCAAACAGCCAAGCCAAGCCTTGTTAATACAGACAGAACACACATTGAACAAAGATTGTTCTAGAGCTTTGTTGTATTCAACACATGCCATAAGCAAAGGATTGTTTGCTTGGCTGGATTTTGTTTGGGTAAAGGCTTTGATGGTGGCACTTTGTTCTGATTCTTATTAGAAAAGCAGAATTAGGGGGGACAGAAAAAGAAATCAAAAAGTTTCTCCATCCTTAACTACACATGGATATTGTCTTTGTTTTCTGTTGTTTTTCTCTCTCTTGGACCCTTTGAAATTGTGAAGAATGTACAATGAACATAGTACACTGGCTGTCCATAAAAGTTTGCAAAGAACAAATGCTTCAAAATGTGGTGCTTTATCTGCACCAGCACATTGGAAGTGCCACTAGTAAAAGAAAGGACTTTGATCACTGGAAACTTCTGTCTCATCTGATATCTTAAATGCCACATTATACCGTAAGCACCAGACAAATCCATACTTGAACCATAAAAGAGATTCTTTGCATTTGTGATTTTTCAGAAGGCAAAAGCATTGTAATGTTCTTCAGTGCACAAAAATCTACAATGCATGCATCATCAGTAATGTTCTGTTTCATCTTGATTTCGATATTTCTACGGTAAAGAAACTGTCATTTTGAAATTGTTTCAAATAAATGTATTTTTGTACATCAGTGCGTTCATTCTCTGGATGATGAATTTCTTGTGAACCCAAGGGTGCAAAGAAAATGATGTTCACTGAGCATTACACTGTTTGCCTGATGACTCAACCAACCTCCAGTGCAGAAGCACAAAGCGAGGTCGGAAAAGCACCAGCAGTGTTGTCGGCCTTGTGTCTGGCCTGCAACCGCGGTCAGTGTCACCAAACCGTCACGGCACGGTGTCAGCTCTCACAGTCTGTCCAACTAATGGAATAAACACACTGCTACAGTGAGGAAAAATGCACAGAGAGAACAGCTCGAGCACATTGTTTGCAGTAATAAAAAAGATGGATGCAATGAAAAACACTTTAAATGTAATCAGGTTTTACTGCATGCCTCTATTGCATATGTAGATGTGCAACAGTGGCTGAACAAACTCCAAAAAGCTAAGCCAGTGAGCCAAAGTAGAACTGCTGGAAGTCCAAATATTTAACAGAACCCCTAAAACCTGAGAATCACGTTGATGAACTTCGTAAAATGCTTTGACAGATGAAATAGTGTGATGAATGTGCCATTAGATTCCAAAAGCAAAATATTTTTGGTTCATAGGGCTTCTTTTTTATTTACCCCTAACACGGGAAGTTCATTTTAATTCTGCATTGTCACTGACAATCAAAACAGGAAGTCACATGGCCCGTTTGCTACATGATTGGAAATAAAACAGAAACCAAACATAAGAAACTTGCAAAACATTTTATTGAACTTTTATTTTACCTTTGCTTATGTTCCCATCGTCCATTAAACCCCACCAGACCTTCTAACCATAGCTTTAGCTCTCACCGAGGTCTGGACCTGTATCAAGATAATGAAAATTGGCACAAATCAATATGTGACACTCTATATGGGAATTCTAAGGGAAGTCACAGCCCACACTACGGTGCCTCTCTGTGGGTTGTTTTTAGGTTTTTTAAAAACAACCCACAGAACCAAGCTCAGTTAAAATCCTGAGCCTGGTTCTGCTGGAGGTTTCTTCCTGTTAAAAGGGAGTTTTTCCTTCCCACTGT
>NW_005187664.1:0-2044 GCF_000239375.1 Pundamilia nyererei | reverse complement strand
TGTGATTTGGCGCTGTAGAAATAAAATTGAATTGAAATTTTTAAGGGGTTAGGTTAAAACATGACTCATTGAGTTGGGTACTAGTAAATCAGAGGCACAACAGGGAAGAGCCACTGAAGAAGCACGTTTTTCCCTGCATGCTATTTAAATTTCAAGTGAAAGAATGATTTTTTTTGTTATTTTGTTCTACACATTTCATTTTTATACACTTAACACACATATTGCATATTTCCACACAGTTGGTCCCACACAAAATAAAGCCCTTTACAGTTTTATGGGTTTTTTAGTGTAAATGGCTGTATTATAGGACCGTGTCTGCTGTAAAGTGTAGACTTTTCTGTTGGACATTGGAGCACAGATGCTACACCTTATGTTGCAGTAAGAGAAACATTTATGAGCCTCACTAATTTCTAAACCTGCTTATGTCAGACATTAAAACAAGAGTAATTACTACAGTGAGCTTTTCTTTCAGGCGATGCTTATTTAATCCACAAAACCATTACAAGTTAATCAAAAATAATTACTTGAAATAACAAAAAAAAAAAATTTCTAAAAATACTTAAAAATATATTAAGTTTACAGAGTTTAATCTATTTAATTACAGTGAGCTTTTGGGTTTTCTGTGTGGAACTTCAGGTTCTGTTCCATAATTAAGAAATCCTCATTTAAAATTGCTTGAACATTTTTAAGGATTCAGAGAGTTAAAACTCCAGCCTTCCAACTTCCTTAACCAAATTTTGTGTTTCTGATTCACACATGGAAAGACTGCTGTGGAATAAATTTATCAGTTTATTCAATATTTTCTTTCCACTGGTGGTGATGTGAAAAACATAACTTTTTTCCTAATATAAATCTGAATCTTAAAATAAGAACAAAAACTTATTAATGGCCCTGACAGCTGCAGTAGCCAGATGGCCCCACTCCGTGCATTAGCAAAGGAAGGATGTGTTGCTTTTTGTTTGGTGATTATTAAAAGGTTCACAGCCCGAGCTGCCCAATAAATTATTTTTGTGCCACTACTCGTTTCCCTAATTCTCTGCAACAGAAAGCATGCTGGCCACATTAATGGGATCTATACAAGGTTAGAACAAACTAGAATTACATTTTAAATCCTAATAAAATGAATCCAGTCAGAGCAGATTTTAAATAGTGTTAAACTACATCTATTTCTAAGTGAGTAATGTTATATTTATGAATGAATCTAAGCTTGCTGCTGTGGTAATATAAAATTCTGTGAAAAAAAAATGACCACAGCTAAAGTTCTGGTGCCGTTTTATCATCAACACAAGAACAAGAGCTTTCTGGGACCAGTTTGTCCCACAAAGTTTTATCCTTCCAGAAATGAACTGTTCATCTATTTTTTATTTTCAAAGAAATGATGAATTAAAAACCTTCTTTAACTTAAAGAAGTTCAATAATTTTTCCCCCCTAACTTTCTTAAATTAATCTATTGGCGTCTCTTTCTAGTGCCGATTATGAACGCCTGTCTGTATTCAATCAGGATACAGTGTGGAAAGTTTATGGGTGGAAAGTCACACTGATCTGTATTGTAAAGTATGTTTATGAGGAGTAAGTTTTGAACACCATTTCTGCTGCTGATGATGACATTTTTATCAACAGATGATATTCTACAATCAATTATTGATGTCTGTATTAAGCTGCTGTGGTTTAAACTTTAAAAAAATGTAAATTTGAAAGATTTTGAGATATTAGCAACAATCAAAATGATCGAACATTAAATCATCATTAGTATTTTATGCCAGTTTAAACCTTTGAATTATAAGTTATTTATTTAAAAAAAGAAAAAAAACACATATGTAATAAATGGTGTGAGGGACAGGCCATTGTTGGTGATTAATAGATCTTAATAATAATAATGGATTGCATTTATATAGCGCTTTTTCTAGGCACCCAAAGTGCTTTACAATTCCACTATTCATTCACTCTCACATTCACACACTGGTGCACAGTTGTAGCCACAGCTGCCCCGGGACAGACTGACAGAAGCGAGGCCACCATATCGCACCATCGGCCCCTCTGGCCA
>NW_005187663.1:776193-777162 GCF_000239375.1 Pundamilia nyererei | reverse complement strand
TTCGGTTCATCGCAAGTCGCAAGCTCATCCTTCATGTGTTCGTTTAAACCATTAATAAATGCCCAGCGCAGCGCATTCTCAGCCGTCTCAGCGGCTTTAACGCGAAGGTTGATAGAGAATTCAGCCATCGACTGGCTGCCCTGATGTAGCTGCCGCATGACTTCGTCAGTGTGCAGAGGATGATGGCAGGAGAGAGAGAGGGAGAGAGAGAAAGACAATAACAAAACATAATCACCGCCGATCATCTTCAGGCTGGCCTGCGGGGAGGTGAAAGTACCCCCAAAGTACCCTGGAAGAAGGGCACAGAGGACTGGAGAGACAGGGTTTGATTTGTGAACATGAAACACATTATGGATCCACATGTTGCACAGCAGCTTAATCCGACAGACACTAGATTGACTAGAGTTTCCACAATGAAGTTAACGGTGAGTTTCTTAGATTTGGCTCGGACAGTTAAGCTAAACTGAAGGGTCAAGGGTCAAGATGGCGCCTGTGTTTGGTTGTGCCGCTGCCTTTGTCCGTGTGTTTGTTTATTTTATATGCTATGCAAGTGTTTTTGTTAGTTTTTTCTGGTGTCACCTCCCTTTGGATTTATGATCGTCATGCGTTGCTCACAATCAAATGGATAGCTTTCAGAGTCAACGAAACAAGGCTGTTTTCCTACCGCCGTTAGAGCGTGACGCTGCACCCGGTTTACCTCCACTCTTGCCGGTTAGCTAATTTTTGCTTCAGAGGCCTCGTCGGAGAAAGCGGGGGAAGCAAGCCAGCCTTCACGTCCTACTCCGTCGTCTTCGGAAAGAGATGGACCTTCGGGGGCTCTATTCCTGGGTTGCTACCAGTGAGATTCGCCTGAGACTTGTCGGATCTGGATTAATCCCCCCTGCTACAAGTCTTTTGAGATGCTTATGATAAAAATTGGAAGAGAACAGCCCAATTCAATTCAATTCAATTCAATTTTATTTATATAGC
>NW_005187663.1:772371-774875 GCF_000239375.1 Pundamilia nyererei | reverse complement strand
GGCTGGGCACACTCTGGACTTGGTCTTCACCTATGGTGTTTCCCTTGACCACTTGAATTTAAATGAAGTTGTTTTTAGCGACCATAAGTCAGTCTCTTTTACTGTATCTGTTAATTCAAAGTACCATCCTCAAGGTTCTACTAGGCGCAGGCGCTTTATTGACGATTCTGTAATTTCTGAGTTTTCCTCTCTTTTTAATTTTAAAAGTTCTTCTAATGAGGTTGAACTTTTAACTAATTCTTTTAATGAACACTGTCTTGCCATTCTAAATCAGGTTGCTCCTTTCAAAACCAGTTATTGCTCTGTTAGTTCCCGCACACCATGGTTAAATAATCAGACTCGTGGTCTTCGACGCTCCTATCGAAAAGCAGAGCGTCTGTGGAAGTCCACTGGTCTGATTGTCCATCGTGAGCACTTTAAAGAACTACTTTACCTATATAATGAGTCAGTCAAAGAGGCCAGATCCTCTTACTTCAATAATCTTATAAATCGTCATAAAAATAATTCAAGAATATTATTTGATACCATCAACAGTATTGTTTCTCCTCCAATCCAGCATGCTCTGTTGCTTTCTGATGAAGATTTTAATACTTTCCTTAATTACTTTGTAAATAAGGTGATGGACTTGATATCCAAAATTTCCTCAAGTGTTACCCCTTATGAAGATACCCCTTGCTGTCTTGGATCATTTACCTCCTTTTCTCCACACTTAATGACTTAATTATAGTTTTAGGTAAAATTAAATCCTCATCATGCTCTGTAGATATATTACCTCCCTCTGTCCTGTCCGGGTCTATCACCAGCATTGGTCCCACATTACTATCCATCATTAATAGTTCACTGAGGCAAGGCTGTGCTCCATCTTATTTTAAACAGGATGAGGTAACGCCTGATCCTACCTCCACTAGTAATTACCGATCTATTTCAAAATGGCCATTTTTAAGTAAATTACTTGAAAAAAATGTTGAAAATCAGTTCAGGTCTCTATTATGTAAATTACACATTCTTGACCCTTTTCAGTCTGGCTTTCAAAAGCAGCACTCTACAGAGACCGCTCTCTTAAAAGTCTATAATGATCTGTTAATGGCATCTGATGCAGGAATTGTTCTGTGATCATTTTGCTTGATCTTAGCGCTGCCTTTGACACCATCGACCACAAACTCCTACTTAACAGGCTCAAGGTTTTGGCTGGTGTATCTGGCTCTGCCCTAGACTGGTTTTCTTCCTATTTATCAGACAGGACCTTTTCTGTTAGGACTGACAGGTACACCTCTGACATTGCTGCCCTGACCTGTGGGGTCCCACAAGGTTCAGTTTTAGGTCTATTATTATTTTCTTTTTATATGCTTCTTTAGCTGTTATCATTCAAACTTTTAGCGACCTGTCTTATCATTTTTATGCTGATGATATTCAGCTCCATATGTCCTTTAAGCCTCATCAGCTGGATAGGCTGTCCACCCTAGTCCAGTGCTTAACCCAGATTTCTGATTGGCTTTCAAGCAACTACCTCGTTCTAAATGGTAACAATGATCATAGCTCCTCCTGAGCTACATACTAAAATTAGTAAGGTTCTTGCCTCTTTCTGTCCATCTGTCAAGTCAAATATTCGAAATCTTGGAGTAATATTTGACTCTTCTCTGGGCCTTGACTCTCATGTAAAATCTTTGTCTCGTTCCTGTTTCTATTATTTAAGAAACATCTCTAAACTGCGACATATGGTTTCTTCAGCTGAACTGGAAAAACTCATTCATGCATTTGTGTCATCACGCTTAGATTACTGTAATTCTCTGTTTACTAGCTTGGATAAATCATCTCTCTCTCGCCTCCAGGCAATACAAAACGCAGCAGCCAGACTACTAACTCGTACTACCAAGAGTGTTCACATCACTCCCATCTTATATTCTTTATATTGGCAACCTTTCTAAGATGAATTGCGGTCACAGTAAAAGCCCTCACTGGCCATCCAACGGCGATGCTGTTCCTCTGGAATTGACCGAGAGCTTCCCAGCTGCACGGGCTGCTAACTGCTCCCATAATCCTCCATTTCTCAATCACTTCCACCTCAAGCTGCACCCCCACTGGTGGTTGTTTCTCCGTGGACCTGAGGCTCATGGGAGGTGTAGTTCCATGTCCCGCGGTGCACTCGTAAACAGTCATCCACCTTGATACATGGTGATATAAAACCACCCAAAGAAGCAGGCACATCTCTTGTAACCTGCTCATACTTTAACTCAGCACATATGTTATTCAAAAGAGTGCTTTCCAATGCTTCCTGTCCCCAACCGGTCTCCTCAGCCAGAATCCAGATATTGACGGAATAATCCGCCATGCTCCATTTTCCTTGTTTTAAATTCAATAACCGGTGGACAGCAGTGGTGGCACCAGAACCTTTGTTAAACATGTAACGGAGGGAAGGTGATTCTATTTCCACAGTGTTTTTTCTAAAGGAAGGAAACCTTCCTCCAAACGGACAGAGCAGTGGAGCCGCCAAGGGAAAGCACACG